>NW_010250582.1:180290-181945 GCF_000690775.1 Eurypyga helias
AGCATTATTTCTGCCGTTTATGACATCTCAAGAATAAAGCCTATCCTTTGATTAATAGCTATTCAATCAATCCCCCCTCCCCACATTATCTTAATGGACTCTGGAACCACGCAGCTAATTTTGTAAAAGTTTGTTTAGCCCAGCTACCCAAAACAACTGTGAAAAAACTGCAGCGGTAGCAACACAAGCTGTGTGAGACTTGGAGGAAGGGGAGAGAAACACAGATGCTTGCCTGCAGATGAAGGTGAGTCTGTCTCCAAAGTAGTACTGCAGCTCTAGGTGTCTGCTGCTGCTACCGATGTCTGCTGCATCGTCCGGCTTGTTCTGCCTCTGCTGGAGCAGCTGGGGTGGGGGTTTACTTGGGAGGGGGGAGGTCTTCAGCAAGTCTTACTCGGTGAGGAGTTCTCCAGCTCTGATCAGCAGGGCAATACAAGGGCATATTTGAAAGGGAAAAGCTGTTGTACCTAAAGCCGCTAAGGGCAGCGGCTTCTGGCAGGTAATGAACACAGCAGTTCTAGGCAGTCTTCCTCCTTTACAGCCAAGGAGATGACAGGGCAAAAGAGGTGAATTGTTTTGATATGGTTATGTATAATAATAGTAGGAGACAGGCATTTTTACAACTCCCGATACAGAGTTTCGATTTTCATTGTCATCCCATCTGTAAGTAGTTGGGATCGATAGATCTTGAACATGAATCTTCAGATCTTTGAAGGAAATCAAGTAAGCTTAGACTTCTTGAAAACACTTTTGGGGAGCCAGAGGGTAAAGAAAGGGAAGGAGGGGAAACAGCATGCTCAGCTGGGCTCTGGGTTTCTGACTGACATAGGCTTGATCAGTCTTGAAGTAGTTAAGGTTGGCTTTCTTATGGCAGGCAGCATTCATCTCTGTGTCAGTTCTCTGGAAAGCTCTATGAAGCTTGTGCTGGGGACTTGGATCAAAAGCAGTAAGGCTGACCTGGAACATGAGTGTTGCTTCAGAAAAGCAGCTCCTGGATAATAATCCAGGTAAGAGTTTGGCATGGTGGTGGCATATCTTTGCTCACTGTACTTCTGATTTTTGTAAAGCTCTAAAGTTCTGCCTGGATCAGAGCTGCAGCTGGGCTGACTCCACCATGACCATCACTGTGCTGGACCTGGAGCTTCCAGCCTGACTGTGCTGCAGTTTGAGATTCTCAAAACCACAACAGTGCAACAGATTATTTTTAACATTGATAAGTAGTTTTGGTCTTAGTTCTGGTTGGTTGGTTGCCTGAGAAGGATCTAGTGTGCAGTCGAGTGTAGGCCACAATAGGGTTTCTATATCCATTTTCTTCTGAGACTTTATTAAAGCACTGTATAAATCTGCTGTCCAAAAGTTGTGTAGATATGTGGAAGAATAGGACCACTAAGAATGAGTTTTGTAATAAATCCCTAAATGATGAAGAATCAACAAGATTAAAATGGCACTGACACTTTTTAAGAAGCGTTGCTCTTCTGAGACTATGGTGTTAAATACATGCAAGAAGGGCACTGGAGGTTCGTAGCAATGCCGTCTCACGGATGACCTTTAGGCCCAACGAGCTGTCTCTGTGGCACTGATTGTTACCGGTAGTACTCTTAGTGCAAGTGACATGTGTGGGACTTCAGGGATCTTGGAACAAATCCCTGGAGCCAAAG
>NW_010250583.1:0-10652 GCF_000690775.1 Eurypyga helias
GCCGGCTCATGCTGAGCTTTTCATCTAAAAGTGCCCCAAGTCCTTCTCCTCAGGGCTGCTGTCTATCCATTTTTCACCCAGCCTGTACTTGTGCTTGGGATTGCCCCAACCCAGGTGCAGGACCTTGCACTTGGCCTTGTTGAACTCCATGAGGTTGGCAGTGGCCCACCTCTCCAGCCTGTCCAGGTCCCTCTGGATGGCATCCCTTCCCTCCAGTGTGTCGACTGCACCACACAGCTTGGTGTCATCGGCAAACTCGCTGAGGGTGCACTTGATGCCATCAAGTTGATGAACTTGACGCCAGATCTCGAGAGTGATTGCCGCAAAGTACGAGCAAGCCCCAGGAGCGAGAGAGTGACTGAGAAAGCTAACTTTCCTACCAGCTAACTATCAAACACATGAAGAAACAAGTTAATGAGTAAATGAGCAAACAAGCTACACGAATAAGCTATGGCCCCCATGCCCAGCCCGGCTTATATACTGAGCATGACATTTTGATGGAATGAGATACTCCTTAGATTGGTTTGGGTCAGCTGTCTGGACTGTGTGTTTCCCCACACCACTTATAACGAGAAAGTTGGGAACACTGCTGCAGTATCAGAATATGAAAAGTCTTTGAACTGGTGCAAGCACTCCTTATGAACTGAAAAACACCTTATAAGTACTGTTATCAGGACAAATCCAAAACACAGCCACACCAGCTACTGCGAAGAAAATTAACTCTCTCTTGACTAAAACCATGACAGTTACCCATGTATGTTTCCTGGGGAGGGAAGGGAAACAAAATATGTCATCTAAGTCAATTAATCACTAGGTAAGATATTTAAATCAATATTCTCACTTCTTGCTGAGTGAAATACAGATCTATAATTTACATTTGAAACCTGTTTTTTTATACTTTATTAAAATGTAATTAGATATCTTTCAAAAATTGGTATAGATTTTTGTCAGAGGAAAATATTGGACAGTATGTATGAGTTACTTTGGGAAAGTCCTTCTAAGGATTCACTTCTAGTGAAGTCTTGGAAAATGACAGTGAAAGAAGCTTCTAGATATTCTAAATGTCACAGTACTGATCATTCAAGTCTGCCACATACAAAACCCTTAGCAGCAATATAATTTTCTTGTATCCCAAACTGAACGTTGGCTCATACCTAACTAACATATCTTTTAAAATATGAGACTACTTTAAAACAAAAATAATGCCATGAAAAATAAAGAAAAATGTTTGAAAAGATTACAGGATGGTAGGAAAAAATTACAATTTTTACATGGTGTTAACGGATGACAAATATCATAGGAACAAAATTGACCAATATATGTCAGTGATATAAACAGTTATTTTTAAAAGAGCATTTGAAAATTTAATGAAGCGACTGTTGCTAAAGAATGTGGTTTATAACTTTCCTCAGAACTTTAATAGATGAAAATGCTATGAATTTGACCTCATTACTTTAACATCCCAGACAACATAACATTAAAACTGATGGCAACGTTTAATTCCAGTTTTTTCAAAACCTACACACTGATATTAAGGTGTGCGGCCAAAAGTCAAAAGCAATATGCCTAATATCTGAACAAAAATCTCCAGTCACAGTACTGGACTGAAGGATGCAATAATGAACATACTAAGACTTCTGAAAGTTAATTGCTTCAAGTAACTGTGAATAGTGTTATTTCACTTAACATCCAGGGAACAGAAGTCCTTCTGGAATTATTATAATTCAAGATTTTTTCTAGGAATCTAGGGTGAAACTCTGTCTAGTCAGGCTCAAAATTTTCATACAGGAGCATAGGGTAAGGCTACATCAGCACTTAGTCCTTACCAAGGGTATACTTTTAAAACTAATGTCACAATTTTTTTGACTGATCCTGTTTTGGTTCACTTTGGCTATGTTTATATAGCAAGCAGTGTAAGTAAATAGACACAGATTTTTAAAAGTTACTGTTGCTGAGGTCCCAACATCCATAGTATGTGCATTTAAAGGTTGGGTTTTCTTCACTCTGTCACTAGTCTGGAGCCATGATCTCAATGCTTGTTGGCTGCTGATACAGATAAGACTTTCTGTGGTGCAACCCAAAGCTCAGGAAGTGGGAGTAATAAGTTGATTTGCTTCAGAAATGCACTGTTAATTTGCACCTAGACAGTAATGGCAAATCCACTCTAGAATCTCAAGATTCACTAACTGTATTCATTTTGTGTGAAACTACACTAGAAAGTGAAAGCCAAGAGGGCACCTGTTGTGTCCCAGCTGCTAATAGTCAGTCCTTTGGACTTCACTAGAAGTAGTTCAAAGTAATACACCTCACATTCTGAAACACCAATAATATGTCTGTCATATCCTCACCAGCAGCTCTTTTGTTCTAGCAATCCACATTTATCAGTCTATACTAGCTGCTAATCTAGCCCTAACTGTAATGAATCAGCCATTCTCGAGGAAAGGTCTGTTTTTTTTCTTACGGAAAGTGTCTTCTATTCCAATCAGGCTCATTTTTTCAGACTGTTTAACATGAAAACTCCATAGTGACATAGGGTGAACAAAATCCCTCTGAATGCCCATAAAAGCAGTGATTTCTTTCAACTTTCACTGTAGGAAAATGGGAATTCTGACTCCTAGGTACTTCGTATTTAGATGCAAGTTAGGACAGAATAAATTCTCGTATTCAGCTAATACTCATTTATGGTCACTACTTTTAGAAGGCATCAAACATGAAGATACAATTGAAAAAATATATTTCTATGGAACTTGCTGTTCAACAAGTGTGCAGTGGCTTAAATTACTTAGCCATGCAAGTTACTCTGAAAAAAAGCAAGGAAAAGAAATGCCAAAAAATCACCCCTAGATTGTTTAAGAGAATGACCTTCAGGGACTTACAATGTGGTATCAATTATCCATGAAATCATGGCATCCAAGGTCATTATGAAAAAGCTTTCACAATATCTCATTTATTATTTTCACTTTACTGACTTATTTTTCTTGAATCATGAGATACACATTTAGGTCATATTTTTTGGCTTGTGTAAAATGATTCAGATGACTATAACTTCACTAAATTCAAGCAAATACATCAGTTTATATCAGTCATGAATCTGTCTGTGTGTTGAAAAAAATGTCCTTTTTAGCCTAAGATTTCATTGTATTTATTATTCAAAGTTTATTAAAAATTTAAGATAAAAACATAGAAGGTAAAAGTATGAAATCATGATGTTACACAAAAGAATGATTTGACTACAATTAAAATTATGGTATATAACTAAACAAAATATTTATTTGTGCTCAAATTCTGTCTGCAGTTTATATCTACAGGGCAAATGGGGAAAAAATATTGCCCTCTTTTTCCCCTCTTATTTTATTTTGTAAGAAATAATAAATAGAATTAGTTATCATTTTACAATGTTCAGAACTTATTAGGAGTTAGGTTTTACATCCTGGGCAAACTTTTACAATATTTAAAACATTAGAAGAAGCTAGATTTTATGTACTGGAAGTGTACTTTTATTTTAATCAATGTACTTGTGCAGTACTGTGATTAATGGAAATGTGATGTAATTTTAAAAGTGAAACATTGCACAAAACCCCTCTACTTGCAGCTGCAGCATCTGTTATTCAATCTTATGTGAAACTCATCAACTAAAGTGCTAGGAGATGAAACTTCTAATTGATACTATAGTTTCACACACACAAATAGGCTTTGGGTTTCTAGACAAATCTCCAATTGTTAACAGTTTCATTTCTAAATTTTATAATTATTGGCTAACCTGTCCATTTTCTGTATTCTTAAGATGGACATTTATGTAACATTGCATAATTGAATCTTAGCTGACTAGTTCTTCCTTTCCATTGCAATTGGCTTAGTCAGCCTTCTCCAACATCCCCGTCTGTACAGTATTTATAGCCCTTTGCTAAAAGACACAGAATATTATTTCTGTGCAATGGAAAACATATTCAGCAATTTTTATGCCTCAGCACCACATCTGGCATTTTATCTTCACTGTTATAAAAAAAAAAAAAAATATAGTGCTAGGTAGAATAAATTAAGCTGCATTTTCCTCTGCTTGAACTGTTTTCAGATAAAAGTCCTTACTTTCAACTAGTGAATTTGTGTTGTGTTTTCTTGAGT
This sequence comes from Eurypyga helias, assembly GCF_000690775.1. NCBI lineage: Eukaryota > Metazoa > Chordata > Aves > Eurypygiformes > Eurypygidae > Eurypyga > Eurypyga helias. The sequence continues at coordinate 4,123 of NW_010250583.1, forward strand.
GTAGTCTTGAGATAACTCTGAAATGTGTTCTGACTTTTCTGTATGGGACTAAATACTCTTACAAGGTGATGCCAAGAGATTATTGGTGTATACTGCATGGGACTGCATACGGATTTGAGTCATGACTTAGAGTCATATTTTATTTGCAGTTCTTAAATTCAAGCCCTGCCCCAATGTCTACACAAGTCTCTAATGTTCTTACTAAATTTGACAAATAACCAAATGTGTTTACATGTCCTTCCCACAGTAACTAATGTAGTACACAGACTTTCAAAAGCATCACTGGGATTTCTGAAATATACAGGCCCTATGATTTACTTTTTTCCAAACAGATTAATTCTATCTTAATTATTTAAAGTCTGTCCATGTTATGTTTATATTTTGCATTTTTCTTTCTTTTCTTTTTTTTTTTATATTAGTATTTCTTCTTAGAGTTGTCTTTGAGTGCAAAGCAAGCTAATCAAAGTATAAAATATTAAAATAGATATGCAGTAGTGAAGATTTCTTTTGCAGCTTAAACACATACAAACTTTTCGGGTAACTAGATCAAATTCACTAAATCAGATTCTCTTTCCTTTATTTATTCTTGCTTGTTTTTTGAATATTCTTAAGCAAAGTCAATGCATAATAATAGTTATGCATTACTGTGTCACAACTGTTTGTCTTACATATCCTAGCATGGCAAAAAGGGTGAATATTTTTTTAACAGCAATTCAGACACTATTACTCTGTGTGTTTTAAAATCACAGCCTGTGTACTACACACTATGTGTAGACCATTGTGTAGGCAACTCTCACAAGAACTATTGAACTAATTAAATGGCCAAAACCTGTCTCTCTGCATGTTCATTTTGATGCTATAAGTCAGTGGAATAGCTTATGATATTTGAACATATGAAGACGCAACAGAAACTTTCACACTAGTGTGAAACTTGGTGTTATATAAACAACTCTAGTAATTCTTTTAGCAACAAAATAAACTTTGCAGAAACTAAATTCTAAATTATGCAGAATTAGAATAAATCCAGACGAAAGTGAAATCAAAGCTCCACAGGTGAAATTTACAGATTTGTTTCAGACTGAAGGAAATGGCAAATGAATAATATATTGTGCTTTTCACTTTCTTTTCAACTAGGAAGATCTTTTCATGAAACAAAAATTTTATTTTCATTCTGTTCTATTTAGTCAGGTTTAACTCACTTTACAGGAAAATATATAATAGGTGACATCATTAAAATTTCATATCATAAAGATCTATACTAAATTATTTCAGTGTATTGCCATCACACACACATTCCTATTTTATAAGGCATTTAACAATGGAAGGTTTTACCAGACTTTTTATGCTCTACTTTCTTCATATCTCCAATTTCTTTTTAAAATAAATGAATAAATAGTTCATAGTCCTGAAAATCCTGCAATACCATTGAATCATGTTTGTACTTCAAAGTTTGTTAAGTATAATTTAAATTGTCTTTCAACTCTCATTTAAAGGATTGTTATTTGATGTCTGTTTATGTGCAGACTGTCAAAAATCAATGTATATATTTTCCCTTTTATGTCAGTAGACATAAAGTAAAAGATCAAAGGTAATGATACAATTCTCTGATGTAGCTTTTGTATGAAACAGGGTATTGTAGACTGTGTTGAAACTTGTTAACCCTGGAGCTGCATTTTTGTCTGAAGTTAAGACATCAGAGTGTTATTTATTATAGGGCAAGTTCATTATTTAATTGTATGGATTTTATTTGTTTTCTGCCCCCTTATTATTAGAAACTTTTATACATGTGAGCTCTATTTATTATTATGTACTAAGAATCAGTCATAATCCTTGTTTTCTGAAAGGATTTTGGAATTTTTGAATGCTAAAGATCATCCAGTTGACTTGAACATGTGATGCAGTCATTAGAAAGAGTTAACTGGCTGTTGGATAAGACTGAATAGTAACTTCTTGAAGGAGCAGTAAAATACTCTTCAGAGTCTATTTTCTGTTGAGAAATTCTGTAATACTATGAAGGAAGCAGCTGTGGATTTATTTGCTGAAATGGTTGCTGCCACCACAAATTCCACTCAGTGTTTTATGAACGTGTAAAGTTTCCGGATTTGATGTGTTCACTTGAAACTGTAGAGCTTTTTTGAGAAATTAAACTAATGAATGCTGACTTATAAATATGCTCTCAAATTTGCATATATTAATAAAATTAGACATGAGAGTGATAATTTAGTTTTGAGCTTAGCAACTGTGTAAAATTTAATATTACACAAAAAGTCCCCAATGTTTTTGATTCCCAGAATCAATTATTGAGGTCAACAATTTTTTTGGTTTATTGCTAGTAAATGATTTTTCCCAAAGGGATTAATTTCAAAAGAGAATCACATAATTAATTTAAATTTGTTTTCAGGGATCAAATGATGTGCTAGAATGCCAGGAAAACATTTTTACTGCATCTGCTAGGATCTTCTTATAACTCTCATACAAATTACAAGCTATAATGCTAATGCAAACCTACTTGGTAGCAAGGTTAACTGAAACTGAGGAATTGAATCTGATCTGCATAAAAATAGTGATTTAGTAACGAACTACATTTTGCCTGAAATTCGAGCTTGAATAAACAGTTTTAATAAGCTTTTTAAATCTGTCTTCACAGCAAGTTGAACATTGCACCTTTCTTCAGATTGATATAATTAAGGAGATTCCTAAAATATTGCTAATTCTTAAAGAGTAGAGACAGCTAAATTTTTGTCTGGCTAGGGTTTTTTTGTTTGTTTGTTTGTTTGTCCCTTCAGAATGTTCTCTTTGGAAGAATGGAATGGCAAGAAAAGTTATAGGCAATGTCCAGAAACCTGAGAGACCTTTAAACTAGAATTAATGGAGGCAAGGGTAACCAACAGGACTCCAGTCGGTAAGACAGTGGCTGGCATGTCATTGTGTGGGGTGACAATACTAGTGGGAACATTTGCACTGCTTAAGGGAGCACGGAGGGCTCAGGAGCTTATCTGAAATGCTTGTACACTAATACACACGGTATGAGAAGCAAACAAAAAGAGCTGGAAGTGTTGGTCAGCTCCCAGAGCTACAGCATCACTGTCCTTAGTGAGATGTGGATTGAGCCTCATGATTGGAGTGCTGAGATGAAGGCATACAGGTGGTTGAAGAGGGGTAGGCAGGGAAGGCAAGGTGTAGGTCTCACATTATATTTAAGGGAGAGGTTTGATTGTACAGACCTTACAGTTAGTGATGATGTGGTAGAGAGCCTCTGGGGGAGGATTAAGGGGATGGAAAACAAAGAAGATGTAGCAGATATCTACTACTGGTCACCCAGCCAGGATGATAGCACTGATGAGCTGTTCCATAGGCATAGGTAATACGAGAAATTTCAGGATTGGTAGCTCATGTCCTTCTGGGAGCTTTCAACTTCCCAGACATCAACTGAGAATATCATACCACTGAGATAAACAGGTCTTGGAAATTCTTGAATTTTATAGGAGATAAATTCTTGTCACAAGTACTCAGTGAGCCAATTAAGAAAGATGCTGTACTAGGCTTTTGGGGGATATGATGGTAAGTGGCTATCTTGAACAGAGTGGTCATGAAATGATTTAAAATTTTCATTGTAATGAGAAAAAAAAAGCAGCAGATTTTCACTGTGGACTTTAGGAGATCAAGCTTTACGCTCTTCAGGAAACTATTTAACAGAGTACCCTGGAAATCTGCTTTTGAGGGCTTGTGAGTCCATGAGTGCAGGTCAGTGCACCACCTTTTAGAAGTACAAGAGCAGGCAATTCCACTGTGTCATAATACCACCTTTTAGAAGTACAGGAGCAGGCAATTCCACTGTGTCATAAATCAGGCAAGTGGAGTGGAAGACCAGCTTGACTGAACAGGGAACTCATGGAGCTCAAGAGGAAAATGAAGTAGTATCATCTCTGGAAGCAAAGTCAGGTTCTGTATGAAAATTACAGAGCTGTGTTTTTTATATGCAAGGAGAAAACATGTAAAGTCAAAGCTCAGTTAGAGTTGAAACTGGACAGTGCTGTTTCAGAGAAAAAGGGCTTTTTAATGTATGTTAATAGTAAGAGGAGGTATAAAGAAAACATTGGATTGATATTTGTTGAAGGTGGTCATCTGATTGATAGTGATGAAGAAAAACTGGAGGCATTCAGTGTATTTTCTGCCTCAGGCTTTAATAATATTTATAGACCTTGGGCTGACTGGTGCCCTGAGTCAGAGGACCAATAGTGTGAGCACAGTGACTTTCCATTTATGGACACTGCAATTGTAAGGGACCAGCACCATTCACCTGAATGTTCACAAGTCCCAGAGTACTGAAGAAGATAGCAAATATTAAAGCAGGACCGCTCTTGATCATCCATCAAAGGTTTTAGGAGTCTGGGGAGGTCCTTACTGACTGGATGCTAGCCAATGTTGTTCCAGTCTGCAAAAAGCATGTGAGGAAAGAACCTGGAAACTACAGACCTGTTAGTATAACCTCAGTTCCTGCTGTGCTGCGTGAAGAATTGGCTGAAGGACAGACCTCAAAGGATTATAATGAATAAGGCTACATCTGGCTGGTGATTGGTCACCAGTGGCACTCCTTGACATTCAATTCTAAGGCCAGTCCTGTTTGGATTATTTATCAATGATCTCAATGCAGGAATTATATCATTAGAAAGTTTGTTGATGATACCAAACTGGAAGGTGCTGTTGACTCTCTTGAAAGACAAGTTTCCTTGCAGAGGGATCTTGATAGATTGGAGCATTGGGCAATGATTAATGCAATGAAATCTACTAAGTTGAAATGCAGGATTCTGCACCTAGGACAGTGTAACACCAGGCACAAGTATAAATTGGGAGAGGAGTGGCTGGAGAGCAGCCCTGCAGAAAGGAATCTTGGGTCAACCGTAGGCTCAGTATAAGATAACAATGTGCCCTGTCAGTCAAGATAGAAACCACATCCTGAAGTGCATTGAACACAATATAACCAAATGGTCAGAAGAGATTATTCCACTGTATTCATCACTGGTGCAGCTTGACACTGAATACTGTGTGAAGTTCTGGGCCTCACAAATTAAGAAGGATATGAAAGTCCTTGAATGTGTCCAGAGGAGGGCAACAAAGCTGGTGAAAGGACTGGAAGGAATGTTCCATGAGGAGCTGCTAAGGACTTTGGGCATGGCAATACTGGAGAAAAGAAGGCTGAGGGGGACCTCATTGCTCTTTACAGCTTGCTGAGGAAAGGCAGCGGAAAGGGAGGTGCTGAAGCCTTGTCCCTGATCTCCAGTGATAGGATGCATAGAAATTGTTCAAAGATGTGCCAGGGATGTTTAGACTGGACATTTGGAAGCATTTTTTTACCTACAGGGTGGTTAAACATTGGAACAGGCTTCCTAGAGAGGTGACCAGTTCTTGAGGCATTTGGGCAATGCCCTAACAAAATGCTTTAACTTTTTGTCAGCCCTGAATTGCTCAAACAATTGGACTAGATGGTTTTTGTTGGTCCCTTCCAATTGAAATAATCTATTCTGTTCTAAAGAAAAGAAAGAAGCTGTTGTCAGGACACCTCAAATACTGCTAGGTGTGTAAGCAGTGGCAATATTCAACACAGAAAACAAAGTATTGGAAAAGTATTCATTGAAGTAAAACTCTGTATTAGGTCAGCTGAATAATTCTCTAAGGTCAATTTACTCTGTTGACGAGGGAATCACTTCAGATGCCTGTGCATTTATATCCTTTGTTTTCTGATTCTCTCTAACATGTCCAAGACTTCTGCACCGTACTGATAATAAGATACAGCATCTGGAGCTGAAGATAAGTTGAAATACCTTAGGTTGTATGAAATGGCAAAAGTTACTGGATTTAAACAAATGAATTGAGCACAAGATTTATCTTGACTGTTGTGGGAATTTCTTTACCTAGAGGGTGGTAAAATACTGGAACAGGCTTCCTAAAGAGGTAGTCTCAGGCACTGAATTACATGCTTAAACATAAGAATCATAGAATCATACAATGGTTTGGGTTGGAAAGGACTGTAAATATCATCTAGTTCCACCCCCCCTGCCATGGGCAGGGACACCTTCCACTAGACCAGGTTGCTCAAAGCCTCTTTCCATCTGGCCTTGAAAACAGCCAGGGATAAAGCATCCACAGCTTCTCTGGGTAACCTGTTCCAGCACCTCACCACCCTCTCCAGGAAAAATTTCTTCCTGATGTCCAATCTAAATCTACCCTCCTTCAGTTAAAACCATTTACCCCTTTTCCTATCACTACAGGCCCACATAAAAAGTATTCCCCCCCCCCAGCTTCCTTGTAGGCCCCCTTCAGCTACTGGAAGGATGCAATAAGGTGTCCCCAGAGCCTCCTCTTCTCCAGGCTGAACAAGCCCAATTCTATCAGCCTTTCATCATAGGATTGCTGCTCCAGCACTCTGATCATCTTCGTGGCCCTCCTCTGGACTCGTTCACCTCTTATATCCTCTAGGTTACCTGAGATAGCTTCAGCTATGGCTGGCAGGTAGATATATATATATATAT
>NW_010250583.1:10666-14366 GCF_000690775.1 Eurypyga helias
GGCTCTACAGGCCACCTTAGTCCACTTGAAAATGAAGACTGAGGTCAAATGGAATATCTTATATCATCCAAGGAAGCATTAGGCACCTGTATTTAGGCAACTAAATTTGACAGTCTTATTTAGATATCTGAGCTAAAATCCATTTCTATATCTAGCCACCTAAATATAGAAGTCATAACTTAGAGATAAGTTCTATTTATGTTGACTGTGATGGAATTGATAATATATGACTTGGAACTTCCAGGTGTCAAGAGGAGCAAATTTCAGGATTTCAGACTTCCAATACTCATATTTATTTATTTGTTGGCCAAATTCTGGACTTCTAGATGCTTCTTTCAGTTATCTAAAAAACACGACCCTAACTGTATGAATAGTCTGTCTACTAATTGACACCTGACTGAGGAAATCTAAACTTATAATTTTGAGCATAAGTGGTGTCATGGTTTAACTCCCCCTAGCAAAATACCATGAAGCTGCTCTCACAAATCCTTCTTCCCCTCCTCCAGTGGAGGGGAAGAATTGGAGGAAAAAAAAATAAGGAAACTCAAAAAATTGAGGTAGGAACTATTTACTACATAAATTAATATATAAATATGCTACTAATAATACGTCATTAAAATAACAGAAAATAAAACATATGATATCATACAATTATGATACAATTTCTCACCACCCCCTGACCAATGCACAGTCAGGGGTTGAATAGTGAGAATCAGACCCAGAGAACCCAAGAGTGATCACAGCCCGAGAGTGATCGCAGCCCATGAGCTGTCACAGCAGTTTCCAAGCAAATCCTATCAGCGATAGTACAACCAGGAAAACGAAATAAACCTACCAGCTCCCTCAAGAATGAGCCAGCACAGGAGTTAACAAAGTGGCAAACGCAGGAGTCAGGAGAGTGTTAGCGAGTGTACAGAAGTAAACAAGCAAGAAAGTAAGAGAGAGTAATGTCTCCAGGACCTTCTCCTCACCTCTGCCCCCAGCATGATGTACTATGGAATGAAATACTTCCTTGGTCAGTTTGGGTCAGGTGCCTGAACTGTGTGTCCCCAGCACTGCCTGTAGCCAGACAGCGAGAGCTGGGAACGCAGCTGCAGGATCAGAAGCAGGGCAAGATCTTGAAACTGGTGCAGGCATTCCCCAGTGCCAGCTAAGAACTTATCAGTGCTGCGCTCTGCATCCAGGAACAGCTTTCTAGCAGCCATGGTAAAGAGAGTTAACTCTTTCCTGAATAAAACCAGCACAAGAGGAAATAAAATTTTGGTCACTGACTCCTTTGTTTTAAACTGCAGTATTAATCATTACTACTTCAGGGAGGCACATGGCAAATAACAAATTATTTAATGTATTGGGTTTGTGTAGCAAGGTTTTGGTAACGGATGCCTACAGGGGTGGTTTCAGTGAGAATTTGCTAGAAGCCTCCCCTGTGTCTGATGGAGCCAAGTCCAGCTGGCTCCAAGATAAACTTGGCACTGGCCAAGGCCAAGCCAATCAGGAACAGTCATAGCACCTCTGTGATACCATGTTTAAGAAGAGGAAAAAAGATGGAAGAGAGGAGAATTTTTTAGCAGAGATGGAGAGAGCAAGATGTGAGAGAAACAATTCTGCAAACACCATAGTCATTGGACAAGGAAGGGAGATGCTCCTGTTGCCAAAGAAGAGATTCCTCTGCATCCCGTGGTAAAGACCGTGGTGAGGCTGGCTGTGCCCCTGTAGGCCATGGAAGGTAACTGTGGAGCAGGGATCCACTTGCAGCCCATGGAAGACATCATGTGGGGGCTGGTGGCTGTGCCCAAAGAGCCCACGACTCAGTGATAAGTCAGTGCTAGAGCAGGCTGCTGTCAGGGGCTGTGGAGCTGTGGGACGAGGAGCCCATGCTTGAGCAGGATGATCCTGCAAGACTGCACGCCATGGAAAGGACACACATTGGAGCAGTTCATGAAGAACTGTAGCCTGTGGGAAAAACTCATGTTGGAGAAGTCCATGGAGAGAGAACTGTCTCCCAGGGGAGGGAGTTCTAGGCTGTAGCAGGGCAAGAGTGTGAGGACTCCTCCTTCTGAGTGGCAGAGATAAGATGTGATGAGCTGACCACAACCCACATTCCCCATGCCCCTGGGCTTATGAAAGGGAGGAGGGAGAGAAAAGGTAATGAGTTTGAGCACAGGAAGAAGGGGGGTGGGAGGGTTTTTGAGATTTGTTTTCAATTCTTTTTTATTCTGATTGGATTGGTGATAAATTATTTTTTTCCCCAAGCCAAGTCTCTCTTGAATGTGACAAATTGCTGAATGATCTCTTCCTGTCCTTATCTCAAGCCAGGAACCTTTCATCATTCTCACTCCCATGTCCAGCTGAGGAGAGGGAGTGATAGAGTGAGTGGCTTGGTGAGCACCTTGCATCCAGCCAAGCTCAACCTACCACACTGAAACTATGGTGAAATTGGAAGCATTGAAACATTAATCAGATTAACCATTGCAACAACAGTATGGGATGGGAGGAGTGCTCAGCTGACCAAAAATGAAATACTAACAACTTTTGAGCAGAGTAGTGAAGTGTAATACAACTCAGTGTAATCAATTTTGTGTTTAATCCATGCAACTACTGATAAAGTAGATCCTACAGCTTCCAAGATGGAATTAATTACAATTACAGATCTGATAAAGAAGTCAATATTTTCTTACTGAAACATTTAAGCAACCACTCTCTGCTTTTGAAACTTCCAATAATCAATTCTTGTCTCATGCTCTGGGGACATTTTTACAGTTATAGAATGCCTTTGCTGGTATCAACAGTATTATGTAGGCTTAATTTTAAGTTATTGTGCTGGTGAACTAGGGCTCAAATACCTAATTGTCTCATTATCAATGAAATGAAATAGTATCTCTGTTGAGATGTTTAACAGGAGAAAAACATTATTTCCATCCTGTTTGTAGTGGAGGAAAATATCAATATTGGTTGCATTATACGATGTGACAGGTAGGATGAATCATGGTCTTTTTAATCCCTGACTGAAGAGAAACCATCATGGCTGCACTCCGATGTGTCAAGAAGGGACCTTGCCACAACTTGCCTCCAGTGTTTCTTATGTAATGAAACCAAAGCATGCAGTCATGGAGCAAGCTGAAGTACTTTATGTATAGTGCCTAGTCTATAATACCTTGTTCTGTGTGGTCTGGGCTCCAGACTGCTTGGTGCTGAACACCTTCCTTTGCTATGAACATAAATATTTGGATCTGTCTTTCAGTCTTTCTTGTTCAGCTCTACAAGTTAAAGAATAGCAGTTGTTCAGTGGGGGAAAAAAAGAGTTCTCCAGGATAAGAGTCACTGCTCGGGGACTTGCTAAGAGTTGGTCAGGTAGTGCTAAGCAGTTGTATGATATTTTTTTCCTTCACTTTTTTTTTTTAATTACATAGTATTATTATTAGTCTTAGTAGTAATAGTATATTAAATACATTCATTAATATTAGTATTAGTATCAGAATCAATATTAGTATTAGTATTATATTTTATTTCATTTAATTACAATTATTAAACTGTTCTTACATCAATCCACAAGTTGTCTTACCTTTTTCCCCTGATTGTCTCTTCCATCTCATTGCGGGAAGGAGGAGGTGAAGCAGCTGTGTCATCCTTAGTTGCTAACTGGTTGTAAACCACAAGTTTTTAAGAGTATAAGACAAAAACAGATTCTTGTGTTATTTGA
>NW_010250583.1:14414-16772 GCF_000690775.1 Eurypyga helias
TTTTTTTTAATCTTTTTAGTGGCCTGTGAAAGTTGATAACAAATGTAAGACAACATCAAAATGTTACCATTAAAAGACTTGGTCATGCAATAAATAAATAAATAAATAGATAAAACCGAACAAAACATAACCAGAATCTGAGATTATTTACATCTAGTCAGTTTGTAATTTGTTTCTTTTTGTAAGACCATTAACATTAAATCAATTTACTTTTAAAATCTTTGTCTTTGTGTATGTCAGTTAAATTACTGTATTACTGATGACACCAGTAAAATTTTATTTTGACCAATTTCTATGTAGAGGTACCACAACTTGCAGATTAGTTGATTATAAACAAATATGTTATTACCAAATTCACTTCTGGAAAAATTGCTATTGATCAGTGCCTATAAAAGGTGTACAAAACTTTGCAAGAAATGTTAATTAGTTTTAATCTACATTGCAGTAGAGGGATGCTGAATCTGGCTAGCTTTACATTACTTTTCCCATTTAAAGTTCCCTGGAATTTGATTAGTCAACTGCAGTAATGAAAATGAAAGTAGAAATTTTTTTGTTAGTTTTCAACAGACCTGGCATAATGATTTCTAAACTACAATCCCTGAGCCTGCATCATTTCAAGGACTTTGATCCAGAGAGAGGAAACAAGGCAGTGGAAATCTTCATTGTATTTTTCTTGGCTTTTGTTAGAAAAAAGAAACTTCAAGATATGCAGTATCAGTTGTTATGCTCAAATGTATTAATCAACCATTCTTTCTGATATTAGACTTCAAGTCATTATCAACCCCTGAGTTCTTGAGTAACGTACAAAATATTAATCAACATACACAATACTAGATAGTGCCTATGCTTAAGAAAGCAGATGAAGTTAAGTATAATGCCTAAATTGAAAACTGGAGATTATCACTAGCTCATTGATTATCAGCCAGTGACAAGGAAAGCAGTCAATCTCATGTTAGGTATTGTTACAGTGTACATATATATTACAAATATAAAATATTTTTACAATAGTAACAGATGAAATAAAAGATCACACCATTTTTGACATCATGAGATCATCCATTATTTTCATGTAAATGAGAGATCATTTGAGACCTTCAGTGAAGGAGATTGTGTGTTAGGAAGCTAAGGGATATATATACACACACATAGAGAGAGTTGATAAACAGATTTACATATTACAGATATATAAATGACAAATATAAATATCATAAGTTCCATATATGAACAAAAAACATTTATTCCTGCAGCTCTCTAATTTTTTAAATTGAGCCAATGAGATTTTTAAATCAGACTCAGTTTGCATTGTGAAGACTGGGAAGAGTACAAGGAAGTTGTCCAAAAACTCAGGGATCAGGTTAGGAAAGTCAAAGTCCTTACAGAATTAAACTTTGACAGGAATATCAAGGGCAACAGGACGGGTTTCCACAGGTACATACAGAATAAATAGAAGACCAAGGAAAATGTGTGCCCTCTGCAAAAGGATATGGGAGAGCTGCTTTCCAAGGATAAGGAGAAGAGCGAGGTGCTCAATGATATTTTTGCCTCGGTCTTCACTGACAAGGGTGTGAGCTGTACCCCCAAGTCATAGAAGGCAAGGACAGGGACTGGGAAAATGGAGAGCCACCCATGGTTGGTGAGGATCAGGTTAAGGAACACTTGAGGAACCTGAAGGTGCACAAGTCCATTGGACCTGATGGAATACATCCACGGGTCCTGAAAGAACTAGCAGAAGAGGTTGCAAAAACTCAATCCATCATATTCGAGAAGTTGTGGTGGTCCTGTGAAGTTCCCACTCACTGGAAAAGGGGAAATATAACCCCCATCTTTAAAAAGGGAAAAAAAGAGGATCTGCGGAACTACAGGCCAGTCAGTCTCACCTCTGTGCCTGATGAAATCATAGAGCAGATACTCCTGGAAACCATGCAAAGGCACATGGACAGCTAGGAGGTAATTGGTAACCAACATGACTTCACCAAGAGCACAATACGATGGCATTCTATGATGGGGCGATGACCCTGCTGGATAGAGGATGGACATCCAATGTCATCTACCTGCACTTGTGCAAAGTCATGCAAACACCATCCTACATGACATACTTGTCTTTAAAATGGAGAGGCATAGATATGACAGATGGACCGCATGGTGGATAAAGCACAGGCTTAGTGGCTGCACTCAGCAAGTTTGCTGATGACACCAAGCTGTGTGGTGCAGTCAACATGCAGGAGTGAAGGAATGCCTTCCAGAGGGACCTGGACAGGCTGGAGAGCTGAACCTCTGCCAACCACATGAAGTTCAATAAGGCCAAGTGCAAGGTCCTGCACCTGGGTCAGAGCAATCCCAAGCACAAGTACAGACTGG
>NW_010250583.1:16926-28622 GCF_000690775.1 Eurypyga helias
TGATTCTTCCCCTCTATTATGCTCTTGTGAGACCCCACTTGCAGTACTGTGTCCAGCTGTGGAACCCACAACATAAGAATGATATCAACCAGGTAGAGCAAGTCCAGAGGAGGGCCACGAAGATGATCAGAGGGCTGGACCACCTCTCCTATGAAGAAAAGCTGAGAGAATTGGGCTTGTTCAGCCTGGAGAAGAGAAGGCTGCGTGAAGACCCTATAACAGCCTTTCAGTATCTGATGGGGGCCTATAAGATTGTTGAGCGGGAGGGCTTTTTGTAAGGGCCTGTAGAGACAAGACAAGGGACAATGGGTTTAAATTGAAAGCAGGTAGATTTAGGTTAGATATCAGGAAAAAATTCTTCATGGAGAGGATGGTGAAGCACTGGAACAGGTTGCCCGGAGAAACTGTGGATGCCCCATCCCTGGAAGTGTTGAAGGCCAGGCTGGATGAGGCTTTGAGCAACTTGCTTTAGTAGAAGGTGTCCCTGCCCATGGCAAGGGAGTTGCAACTAGATGATCCTTAAGGTCCCTTCCAACCCAAAACCTTTAATGACTCTGTGATTCTATGATATTTTAAGTATCAGTAGTATTAGTTCAGAAATATCATTACAAAGAAAATACATTCTTTTACAGTCTATATAAATACAATCAATCACAAGGATTAAACATGAATTTCACAAAGTTTATTAATTCAGAACATTTATGTTATAAATATTGACTGTTGTACGTAATTCTTTTTGAGTATTGTTAAATAGTGGAAGGTAAAACACTACATAGAAGCAAAGATATTACAGTTTGATGACTGAGCTGTCATAAATGGAGCAGGCATTTTCATCTCTGCAAACAGTTTTTTGCTTTTTTTTTTTTTCCCCCCCAAAGGCATCTTACTGGAAACAGATTTGCAATATATAGGACAGAGTTCTGGTGAAAAGTCTGTGAAACTGGGATTTTAAGAATAAATGTAGATGCCTACATCTAAACTAATTATCTAACTCTCTCTATGTAATCATTTAAGGAGATGCACACATATTTAAGTAAACCTCATCTCATCTTATATTAGATGTCTGTTTCTGATTGGAAGAATCATGTATCAAAATTTCAGAGCTGGACGATGTCTACAGTATAGATCTCTAAAGTTAGCTGCAATTAATTCCTTTCTGAGAGCCATCAAAGTGATTAATTAGGGCATTAGTATGCATCAGGCTATAAGAAAAAAAGAAGTTAATCTGAAATAATATATTTATCCTTGAAACAACTTCACGTGTATTTCATGAAGTGGCATAAATGAGACAATTTCTCAGTAGTTCAACTCATGTTCATTCTGTCCTATACTGAGATTATTTTCTCTTTTATGAGTTACCACATGCCTCCTTTTCAAGGTCACAGAAACCATCTCTACTTAATGAATTCAAGTCTCTCAAATGAACTCCTTTTTTATTGTCAAAATTATTACAAGCATTATTATGCCGTGAGATATTTCTGGTTATTCCCTTCATTAGATTGCTATTAAAACCAAAGGCACTGACTGTTTGCTTGCATTTCAATACTTCTGTTGCAGTGTGTGCAGTCCTTTAGAGGCAGAAAGAAAAAATATCTAGTATATACATTTCCATTTGATATTCTATTCTGATAGTGTGTTTCATTACAACAAAGGAGTGTGGGGTTTTTTATTCTTATTATTTGAGAGAAATAGTTTTTATGCTTTAAAAAAGACCCCATCCTCAATAATAATATATTAATTTTAGTACAAAAGAATTTTGGCAAATATACAGGACTCATATCACCATTGCTCAGGAAATATGATGTAGTCTGATAGATAATTAGGACAGAATAATTTCGCGCACAACATCTTTGTGGAGAGAGATGGATTCAATTGATGGATCTCTAAACTGGAGAGACATGGATTCAATGGATGGACCGCTCAATGGAAAAAGAAACCAGCTGTATGGGTGCATGTAGAGAGTGGTGGTCCATGGCTCAGTGTCTGAGTAGAGACCAGTAACAAGTGGCATTCTTCAGAGGTTGGTACTGGGACTGGTACTATTTAACATCATTGTCAGTGACAGGGTTGGTGGCATTTAGTGCACCCTCAGTAAGTTTACTGACAACACCAAGCTGTGTGGTGCAGTCAACACGCTGGAGGGAAGGGATGCCACCCAGAGGGACCTTGACAGGCTGGAGAGATGGGCCCCTGCCAACCTCATGGAGTTCAACAAGGCCAAGTGCAAGGTCCTGCACATGGGTCGGGGCAATCTCAAGCAAAAGTACAGGCTGGGTGGAGAATGGATAGAAAGCAGCCCTAAAGAGAAAGACTTGGGGGTATGGTTGGTCAAAATAGCTGAAGATGAGCTGGCAGTGTGTGCTGGAAGCCCAGAAAACAAATAATATCCTGGGCTGTATCTAGAGAAGTATGGCCAGCAGGTCGAGGGAGGTGATTCTGCCCCTGTACTCTGCTCGTGAGACTCCACCAGATGTAATGTGTCCAGCTGTGGAGCTCACAACATCAGAAGGATATAACCTGGTTGGAGCGAGTCCCGAGTAGGTCCATGAAGCTGTTCAGAGGGCTGGAGCACCTATGAAGACAGGCTGAGAGAATTGGGCTTGTTCAGCCTGGAGAAGAGAAGGCTCTGGGGAGACCTTATTGCAGCCTTCTAGTACCTGAAAGGGGCCTAGAAGGAAGCTGGGGCGAGGGGGACTTTTTGCAAGGGCCTGTAGAGACAGAACAAGGGGTAATGGGTTTACATTGAAAATGGGGAGGTTTAGATTAGATTTCAGGAAGAAATTCTTCACGGAGGGTGTGGTGAGGCACTGGAACAGGTTGCCCAGAGAAGCTGTGGATGCCCCATCCCTGGAAGTGTTCAAGTCCAGGCTGGATGAGGCTTTGAGCAACCTGGTCTAGTGGAAGGTGTCTCTGCCCATGGCAGGGGGGTTGGGATTAAATGATCTTTAAGGTCCCTTACAACCCAAACCACTTCATTTTTCTATGATTCTATGACAGGTAACTCTCTCTACAAGGAAGGAAACAGCATTATCCAAATAACTGAGGTCATTAAAAATTATTAAGAGGCAACACTCCAGTAACCTAGAGTTTGGTCAACCTCCTTTGTCTCCTAAACTGCAGACTGACTTGAGTTTCAATCAAGATACTTTTGACTTTTTTTAGGGTTTACACCATGGGTCATGTTCTGAAGTGAAACGTTTTAAGGTAAATGCAATCTTTAAATTAAAAAGAAAATATTCATAATGAAAAGTAAATTTACTTGTACTTTTTGATATTCTGTCAGTAAGTAGTGTGCAAGTTCATGAAGAAGAAGGAAGGCCAAGAAAGGAAAAGCATAGAATATAAACCATACATTTTTCTTCCAAAGTACCTTTGCCCATAACTGATATAATTGAGCTTATCTTCAGTGTTTTGATTCACATTCTCAGGACATAAAATCCTTTACACCAGGTAGGAACATTAAGTGAACCTTGGTTTTGTTATTTACATGTTGAGTTCAAATATGTTTTTTTATAATTAGTATGTTATATATATACACATTGCTAATGTCAGCAGATACATACTTTTTGTTACAGCTCATGCTAGACTAAAACCATAATGGATCACTGAAGAATTAGATTACGAACACACTCTTTTGAGTCAGCAGTTGACAATAAAAATGCATCATGCCTGATTTCTTAATTTGTCAGACTTCACTCAGTTAGAAACACAGCCTGCAGTAGTTTTGAAACCACTGGTTAATATCAGTAATGCTTTATTATCTGGTACAAATTGCCAATAATCATCTGTGGTGTGTTGCCCTTGGCTGGAGGCCAGGTGCCCATCAGCCTGCTCTATCACTCTGCCTCCTCAGCGGGACATGGGGAGAAAAATATATGTGAAAGACTTGTGGGTCAGTATAAAGGCAGGAAGAGATTACTCACCATTTACCATGACAGGTGAACAGACTCAACTTGGTGAAATTATTTAATTTATTGCCAAGAAAATCAGAGTAGGATAATGAGAAATAAAACCAAATGTTAGAACACCTTCCCTCCACCCATCCTTTCTTCCTGGCATCAACTTCACTACCAATTTCAATACCTCCTGCCCCTGACTGGCACAGGCGAATGGGGAATAGATGTTGCAGTCAGCTCTTCACATGTTATCTCTGCTGCTATTTCCTCCTTGCTTTCTCCCCTTGGTCCAGCATGGAGTCCTATCCATAGGAGACAGTCCTTTGTTAACATCTCTAATGAGAGTCCTTCCCATGGGCAGCAGTTCTTCACTAACTGCTCCAGCATGGGTCCTTTCAACAGGATGCAGTGCTTCAGGAACAGACTGCACCAGCCTGGTTCCGCTCATGAGGTCACAATTCCTGACAGAAAACTTGATCCAGAGTAGACTCTTCTCCATGATGTCACAGGTTCTGCCAGAAATCTGCTCCAGTGAAGGCTCTCCACAGAGTCACAACCTCGTCTGGGTACGTTCATGTGGTCCATCATGATCTCCAGGACTGCAGGGGGACAGACTGCCTCACCACGTTTTTTAACAAGTACTGCCAGGGAATCTTTGCTCCAGTGCCTGGAGCAACTCCTTCCCCTCCTTCTTCACCAATTTTGGTGTCTGCAGAGTTTTTTCTCTTCCATATTTTCACTCCCCAATTCAGGCTACAGTTGTGCTTTGATTTTTTTTTCTCCACTTCTTAAATATCTTATCACAGAGGTGCTACCACCAGCTCTGATGGGCTCAGCTTTGGCAAGCAACTCATCCATCTTGGAGCCAGCTGCCACTGGCTCTACTGAACATGAGAGCAGATGCTGGCATCTTCTCACAGAAGCCACCCTTGCAGCCGCCTGCTACTAAAACCTTGCCATGAAAACCCAAGACATCAGCAAATTATTTTGCAGAGGTTAAAACAGCATACAGACCAAGTGTTAAGAAAAATAAAATCTCATTTTTCTCTGACCAGAAGAAAATATTGTGATCTAGAACATATAGATAGATTAACATAGATTCATAGAGTAAATTTATGAATTTTATATCTCCAGAGAATATGATGGATTTTTATACCAGTAAATAAACTCAGGGATATATCTGCTGAAACAGAATCTTGCCTTTCTCTTACAGAATTGTGGCAATAAATTACATTGAGACCAAACAAAAATTCAAGTAAGAGTCAAATCAAATCTCTAACCTGTGAAATTATTAATCAGAGGTTTTCTATGCTTAAAACAAAGAAACAGTCAAATGAATAAAAAATTTCCTTGTTCTTCAGTTGAAATGTAGGTTACCAGTATATTGTCTCATTCTAAATTGTTATATGGCTAAGAGGTAGGCTTCAACTTTTGGATATGTGTTGTCTACACTGTGGATAGCTATATCTCATCTTCATTTACCATAAAAGGAAACAAATAGATGTATTTGGCATGTGGTTAATTTAATTCTAATATAGATGTCTAAATATTCAAGTGACCTAAAACGTCTGTATGTGCTCAGATTAACCCCCCTGGTATCTGCTGGTGTCCATCAAATGAAAGAGGCAAAATTAAATGAGGATAATAATCTGCCATCATTACTAAGGGTTCACCTATGAACCAAATAGTCTTCCATTTCTGAACTGCTAAACATCATGTGCTTTAAAAATGTTGTAATTTAAAAAAAAAAATAATAAACCATGAGTAAATACTGTATAGGTAGATAAATTTTAGTTCATGGCTCAGAGGAATAAGGGTTTATGTACCATTTATATGCCATAACCACAAATGAAAATCAACAATTTCTTTTTTTCCTACCCCTTTCTTGCCCACACTTTTAAAGAACCCTATTAAAAATTTTATTTTTCAAAGGAAGATAAGGACTAGGAACTCTCTCATTGTTTCTTACATAGTCAGACTTCAGAGTATTTCACGGATAGAATCATGTACTTCACCCACAAGAGAGAAGCATCAATATGTTTACCCATACAAAACAGTGATTTAACATTTGATAGTGAATGAGACAATGGTTTAACAGGAGTTGATGGCAAGGTACACTTGATTATTTAATGCATAGAAGACAGGGTCAGACAAAACTGTCAGGGAGACCCTCCTGTCGAGTCACAAGGTTCAGAGTGGATACGCTTACTTTCTAAACTTCTGAGAAAGGGGTCCAGGTGTGGCTGGATCCAATCCTAATCCCAGACTTGGTCAACAGCTTACATGTAAATGTTTATAAACATGCAATCTATCTTAATATCACCTAAGACTTCAAACTTCATCATGTTATTAATCACTTACCAAGAATCTGTTGCAGCCAGAAATCTCTCATCTTTGAGGCGTAACCTTGAGAGATGTCCCTACTCAAGGGGAGATCCTGTTGTGCATTCCACTGCCATTTCAGGAGAACTCACTGACCCCTTTCCTGTCCGCTATTTATAGAATAAGGTGATTGACTTATAGTTGTTATTTTTATACCAGCAACACATGTGGGTCACTGCTCCAGACAGCCCTTGGTTATTGTGTTGCCATCCATCTCCCCCAAAGTCCAGTTTATGCTGGATGCAACATTCACCAAACCCACTGGTATTTATTGCTTGAGTGAGGTGAGGGAAGGGATCATGCTGTCACAGAGCACAGTAAGTGAATCATCTATGTTAGATATGTCACTTGGAACTCTGATTTTGTTCCCTCATGACTCCTTGATTTCTCTTCAAAATACACAAATCACAAGTTACTATTAAAAAACATATACTGGAGAAAAGTGTTGCCAACAAATAGCTCTGTCTCGTAGTCTAATCTGCCAAAATTTCTCCTGCATGTAGTGTTCTTTGGCCTGAATAAACAACTTTGCAAAGACCCGAGAAAAGACAAAACAGTTTTTAAAGTAACAGATTACGGAAAATTAGCAGATGAATGAATAAAATATATTACAGTTGTAAATATGCAGTTAAAACTTCTTGATTATCAATTGTCTTGATAATTTCCAATTAAACATCTGAAGATTTTTTTACATATTATCATATGAATCGGAATATAATTATATATTCATTCTTTATGTAAACTTGTGTTTGTTACGTGGCAACCTAATTTAACATTCATTGTCGTAGCTATGGATTTTAAGTTGTGTGTTCAGTTCTTTACATGGACTCTTTAATGATAAATCTTGAGTAATTATTATCAAAAAAGCAAATATTATTGCCTATAGATATATAAATATGCAGATAGACCAAGTGATAAATAGATCAAAGGGCAGTGAAGTACTGCTAGAATTGCCTGAAATTTCAAATGTCTATCAAGTTAATATTTTATGTCAGCAGTAAATTACAAAGTTAATATCTATGAGATCATAGAATCATAGAATGGTTTAGGTTGGGAAGGACCTTAAAGGACCATTGGCACGGACACCCTCCACTACACCAGGTGAAATGATGAAAATTATATCCTAACATGTTGAAATAGGTAAGTATAAAAAAACTGTACTGATACTCCTACATCAAAGCAGACATATAACTGATGCTTTTGCCTGGGATAGAGTTAACTTTCTTAAGAGTCACAAGTATGGGGCTGTGTTTCAGATTTGTGCTGAAAACTGTTGAGAACACAAGGATGATTTTGTTACTACTGAGCAGTGCTTACTGAGTCAAGGCCTTTTCTGCTTGTCAATCTACCCCACCAGCAAGTAAGCGGGGAATGAACAAATAGTTGGCAAAACTGACACCAGCTGACCGAAACGATATTGCATACTGTATGTCATCATGCTCAGCAATAAAACTATGGGACAGGTTGGTGGGGGGGTGATCTTCAGGGACTGGCTGGGCATTGGTCAATTGGTGGTGAGCAACTGAATTATTTTTAGTTGCATCATTTGTCTTTCTTGGATTTTATTTGTCACTTTTTGCTATTTTCCTATGTTCCTTTTCTTTCATCTTGTGGAGACAACTTGCTGCCTTCAAAATATTATTTTAAATAAAATAATGATAGTAATAATACTTACAATACTAAGAATACTACCAATACTACTACTATGTGATGCAATTAATAATACTACTTCCACCTACTGACTGACACCCAGTTACTCCCTGAGCAGTGAGAGACTGAGGCAGAGCCAGAGAGAAAACAAGCTAGAACCCAAGAGACCTGAGATCCAGACCTCCTGGGCAACTCTCCCCCCACAGCTTATATAATGAGCATGATTCCTTATGGAATGAAATGTCTTCTTGGTCAGTTTGAGTCAGGTATCCTGGCTGTGTCCCCATCCAGCCTCTTGTAGAGAAGAAGCTGGGAACACAGGTCAGTATAAGAAACTGAAAAAACTAAACTTGTTAGTTTGTGAGCTCTGAGTGGCATCCCACTCAGTGAAGATGATGGTCATGGCCTGCTGCAATCCAGGAGAGCTCAAAGAGCTTCAGTTAGGACTGATGGTTGTAGGGTCACAATATGATTGTGATCAGGCCAGTGTTTACTGGAATTCTCAGAATTTCAATAATGATGATACCAATCTACCCAGGATTTGATAAAGTCCAGGGCTGTCAGGGTATGATTAGTTTTTCCATTCTCATACCCCAGCATAGCCAGGCAACAAAATTCCTGATACAGTCAGTGCATTCCCCCCCTTAGCAACGCAAGCTTGTTTGGTACGGTCAGTGAATGTTTAATCACCTTTAACGAACCACTCATTGCAGAAGGCCAAGGCTTAATATGAATTTCTAAGACTGTAGAGGAGACCAGGAGCTGGGGAGGGAGAAATGCACCACAACATCTTCACTCAAGTGTTTCCATTCTATGATGGTTAGAAACAGTTAGAAAATATATTAATTCCTCTAGCAAGTCAATATATTCAGCACCTCATCAATAAAGAACAGGTACTAGATAAAAGCCAGTAAAATACTTTCAAGTCCTCTTAGCTAACTGAACGTCAGGCTCTTGCCATGCAGAAAGGTCTAGATGATGAGAGAGAGTGGAAAATAAAGAAGGGGGGGAGGGATGATTCCTAGCTCAGGGTACAATGTACTATCAGAGAATCACAGAATCACAGAATGGTCAGGGTTGGAAGGGACCTCTGGAGATCATCTAGTCCAAACCCCATGCCAAGGCAGGTTCATCTAGAGCAAATAGAAAAGGAACGCATCCAGGTGGGTTTTGAAAAAGACTCCAGAAAAGGAGTCTCCACAACCTCTCTGGGCAGCCTGCTCCAGTGTTCTGGCACCCTGCGAGTAAAGAAGTTTTTCCTCAAGTACAGGTGGAACTTCCTGTGCTCTAGTTGGTGCCCATTACCCATTTTCCTATCGCTGGGCACCACTGAATAGAGTCTGGCCCCATCCTCTTGACACCCACTCTTTAAATATTTATAAGCATTGATGAGATCCCCTCTCAGTCTTCTCCAGGCTAAACAGACCCAGGTCTCTCAGCTTCTGCTCATCAGGGAGATGTTCCAGTCCCCTAATTATCTTTGTAGCCTTTCTCTGTAGCAGTTCCCCGTCTTTCTTGAACTGGAGAGCCCAGAACTGGACACAGTATTCCAGATGAGACCTCACCAGGGCATAGGAGTGAGGGAGGATGACCTCCCTCAACCTGCTGGCCACTCTCTTCTTAATGCACCCCAGGATACTATTGGCCTTCCTGTCCATGGGTGCACATTGCTGGCTTATGGTTAACTTGCTGTCCCTCAGTACTCCCAGGTCATTCTTTGCAGAGCTGCTTTCCAGCAGGTCAACCCCCACCCTGTATTGGTGCCTGAGGTTATTCTTCCCCAGGTGCAGGTCTCTACACTTGCCCTTGTTGAACTTCATTATGTTCCTCTCCACCCAACTCTCCAGCCTGTCTGTCCAGGTCTTGCTGAATGGTAGCACAGCCTTCTGGCATATCAGCCACTCCTCTTGGTTTGGTATCATCAGCAAACTTACTGAGGGTACACTCTGTCCCTTCGTCCAGGTCATTGATGAATATGTTAAACAGGACTGGACCCAGTACCAACCCCTGAGGAACTCCACTAGCGACAGGCTTCCAGCTGGACTCTGCACCACCAATCACAACTCTCTGAGCTCTGCCATTCAACTATTTTTCAATCCATCTCACTGTCAACTCATCTAACTCACACTTCCTAAGCTTACCTATGAGAATGTTGTGGGAGACAGTGTCAAAAGCCTTGTGGAAGTCAACGTAGACAACATCCACTGCTCTCCCTTCATCCACCCGGCTAGTCATGCCATCATAGAAGGCTACCATTTTCGTCAAGAATGATTTCCTCTTGGTGAATCCATGTTGACTACTCCTGATAACCTTTTCCTCCAGATACTTGTAGATGACATCCAGAATGAGCTGTTCCATCACTTTCCAGAGACAGAGGTGAGACTGACTTGCTTGCAGTTTCCTGTGTCCTCCTTCTTGTCTTTTTGAAGACTGGAGTGACACTGGCTTTTCTCCAGTCCTCAGGCACCCATCTTGTTCTCCAAGGTCTTTCAAAGATGAAATATCTATGTTCCTGGATGGTTTTATGACAGATATAGTTTTGCAACATTATAGAAATGCATAGAGTTCAACATTTTCCTCTTAAGCAGAAAATAAGAAAAGGGTTAACTTCTGCTACAGAAAAACACAGTCCAAAGTATCTACTGTTACTGACATGTATTTCACTGTATTTGTCTAAAAGATGTACAAGTTGCAGAAGTTAAGCATAAAGAAGTAATTTTTATTTGTGATAAACAGAAATAGCTCAGTAAAAGGCATTCTGTGATAATAAATTACCACTTGTGAAATGAGAGGGTTAAGTGACTTGCCTAGTGTGTTGCAGAAACTTTCCTATGGAGGAAAGGACTGGATTTAGCTCTATATCTATTCAGGAAGGTATTTTCTAAACTATTTTCTAATCGCATATAATTCTTTCTAAATAATCAATAATTTCATCTTGACATGTTTACATCTGAGTTCTCATTTTATTTAACAGATTAAAAGAATATAGCTGTCTGGCAGGTGAAAACCTTCCAGTTCATTTGCTGAAGAGTTCACTTTTCTTTCTCAGCAACAAGACTGGAAACCTTTTGCCAGTATCCTCTTTTGAACCCTCTGTCTTTCATTCAGACAAACTAGGGAAGATGCAGCGATCCTGACTGGAAGGCTCTTGTACTTTGAGGAGTTAATGATCCACATAACAACTGACCCTAGCAGGCATGTGCTGTGCTGTGTTGCACGTATCACTTGACCTGCTGTGCTGTGCATATTCCTTCACAGAAGATGAATCCAGCCAGCTGATGGTAATGGAATAGCCTGGAGGCTGCACCCACTGGCCAGCAACAATAATGCCACTGACCTATCACTGCCTATATCTTGAAGTGAAACAACATCTCGCGTAAACATATTTTCTACGACAGTCTTTTTCAGAAATCTTATAAATCTTATAAAACCTCTGAAGACCACAATACCCACAAATGTTGCCTTAGACAAGACCTGTGAAGCATGCCATGGCCTCACTAGAGGACCTTTTAACGATATATCAAGTCAGGGTTCACAGCATCAGAAGGGATCTTCTGATTGACTTGTTAACTGAGTTACAACATTTGTATGGTCTCTTCTTATGGTTACATAATTCAGTTCAACTTGTTCTTCCTCTTAGGAGATCCATATGGCTTGTGGTAAATTGCCAGACACTCAGAGTCAACAGTGGGAGAAAAAGAGTGTTTCTTTCATTCATTAAAGTTTTCACAATGAATTAGTGTGTTGGGTTCAGCCAGGAAAGTATTA
>NW_010250584.1:0-27183 GCF_000690775.1 Eurypyga helias
GGTGTTTCGCTTCTCTCCCGCCGCGCCCAGGCTGGCCCTGCAGGCCCAGAGCACGTCTGTAAAAACCCGGCGTGAACAAAAGGAAAACAGAAGCCCGCAAACGGCGTTGGTTAAGCCCCAGAGGGAGCAGGGCGAGGGGCAGAAACCCCTCACCAGGGCAAGACAGTGTGGAATGTAAAAACGCCGGGCTATAGAGCACGAGAAGGGTCGGAGGGCTTAGACAGCTGCTGCCGGGCTGTAACTGCCTCTGTACCACCACCTCTCCCTCAGGAACTTGACCACGAGCCACAACTCAGTAGGCTTACAACTTATTTTTTATAACGTTGCTTCCAAGGACACTTGTACGGCCGGTTTCCAGAGCCACCTTTTCACCGTCTCCCGAGATGAGCATCCATCCCCGCTGTAGAAGGCATTGCAGAAAAGAGCAAGTCGAACGAAAAAAATAAAGGGATGTGGGGGGAAAAAGCGCACAATTCCTGTTTTACAGACTGGGCCTCACAGCTGTCACCAAGATGGAATCCTTTCACACCAGCATTCGCATACTAAAACATTACTCCTTCATAATGGAAAGTAAGCATACATACGTGCAGTATTGCATCACCTTTTCTCATAGCAATAGGTCTAAATCTGGTGGGTTTTTTTCCCCTATTTGTTTATACTTAAGATACAAAATTACCTTACTACCCAAGTAGGTTTCCAATAAAAAGTAAAAAAAACCAACAGCATCCTAGCAAATTTTGAATTAAAAACCTATCCTGAAGAAAAGTGTTGTAATAAAAGTTAAAAAAACCCAAACCAAAATACGTTAGAGAAACCCATGCTTTTTCTGCAAACCTTACCCCTAGTATTTGCTTGCTTCTCCAGAATTCAAACTGTTACTCGCCATCATGATTTCTGGGAAGGTAGGCGTGGTTATCTGTAATTAGTAAGAGAAACGATAGGTTTCCCCAATTAAAGCGTAGCAGTGGGTTAGCTATTATTCAGTTTGTCTGTTATGAATAACTATTAGATCCTGGTGTGGTTAAGCCTTTGTTTTATAATTATCAAATGTTTGTTTTTAAATAACCTGTATGCTATGCTAAAGGATTAATTCTTTGCCCTGAGATTTACAAATAACTAAATAAGAAATGTACTGACATTAGAACAAAGGATTCTTGAATTATAGTCCCATATTACTTTATGCTGTTCAGTAACCATAAGGAAATAATTCCTGTTCCACCCCTGAAGAAATACGTATGCATGTACATCATGGACAAGAATTACCCCTTGAAAATCTGTGGAACCACATGTATGCAGGTTGGGGATGTTCTTGAGACTGGGGCTAGAGATTCACCCAGCATTCTTATCTGCAAAATACTAATTTAATGTAAGTGCTTAAGAAACACCAGAAGTTTATTAGATATTTGAGATTTAAAAAGCAGTTACACACATTGTTGCAGTATTTAAATCAAAAAGTCTGAGGGAGACTTGTAGTAGGCAAGTTGCTTTGTTGCTATTGTTAGAGATTGATTTTATCAACAACAGAGATGCCCTTTTTGGGATACACTATGATTTGTGTGGAAACTGATCACCACTGACTACATTGGGAAAAAAAATTATACATACAGTATTAAGAAAAAAAAATGAAAAGCCTTATTTTGGAAAGGAAAATTAATGTCATAAGATTTTATGGAAAATTTTCAGCTAACACTGTATCATACAGAAGAAATCTGTGTAAGGATCAAAAATAATGTTCTGAGGTTCATAACATAGTAAATCACATTTTGTTTCTTCAAGGGGGTAGTGGCATTGAGATTTTGTTAGTGGACTAGAAGAATGGTTGTGTCAATTAACTATGTCATAATAACCTACTGCATGCTTTCTTCCCACTGCACATGCCTTATCATACAAATACAGCTTTCTTCTTTATAATTCTCTTGTATGCTTTTAATAATGGGACAATGGTAATACCTAAACTTTTTTTTTTAATAAAGTACACATTCAGATCTTATCATTTACTAGGAATCTCTAATTTTTTTTTTCCCCTAATAATTTTTATGCATTCTCTGTTTCATGAGCACTAAAGGGAATTTCTCTCCACAGGTGTGTACTCTGCCACCTCTTAAAATCCATGGAATTCTGGTAAGGAAATTTGTACCAGCCAAATATGTTTATACATGCTGAGTGTAACCACATATACACATAACTAATTCTTTTACCACACCTATTCTTTTGTAAAAATACAACTATTTCAGTAGTTCCTGTTTCTGATCCAGTGACTTATTTATACCTTCTTTTCCGGTGAAAATTTGATTGATACAAACTTATACTTCTAGAATGACGAGGGATGATGAAGGTTGGAAATGGTTGTTAACAGGGTGGAGGGATGTTTCAGGTGGGGTGGGTGGGGTTGTTTTGTAAATCTCACAGGACAAATCAGTTTTGCTTCATTTTAAAACCTTTCAGAAGGATCACACATTACTCTGTGCAGGACAGTGTCTAATCTTATGTCTTCATATAGTTCTGTGCTGGAAGCTACTATATATGCCTTATCTTCATTTTTTAAGTTTCTTTATTTTTAATCTTCAGTTTTTGTATGTGCATACAGATACGTACAGACACTGTCCTAGATTGGAGTATTCAGTGTGGAAGAGTGTGCAGATCACCAGAAATAAGTGGACTTATTCGATGTATGAATTTATCTGTTTCTGTATATCACAAAATTATTTTAACTAAAAATTTACCTGAAAATATCTGCTAATACCTGAAGATCTAATACGTGCAATGCACAAACCCAAATCTTTATGGTTTTTTGTTAGTCCACTCTGAAGCAGCTAGTATAGCCAAAGCAAATTAAAATACCTGAAATAGATGGGAAATATAACTCACAACTTCACAAAATAGTGAAACTTCTCAGGCTTGAGGCTTCTACATATGCTAGGGCTAGGTCAGCTGGAGCAAAAATAGCAGTTTTTCTCTCCTGAAGCTTGATTTAGGTCTAAAGAAAACCTCTCCTGAAAGCAGGTTGCTCCATAGTTCTCAGTTGCAAAATCTCTTGCTCCTTTTTCTCAATCTGCCAATATTAACCCCTTTATAGAGAGCGTACCGAATTAGATGAATCTTTAGGCAGTTTCACTAGTTTGTGTTTCTCCAGCTGTTTCAAACATGACGACAAAACTAGCCAGGGTGTGTCATACCTGATATGCCGCTATAACGCCTGTTTCTGCAGGCTGCTCTCCCATTCAAACCTGCACGTTACTGCACCACTACAGCACACTGGTGGCGAGGCCGTGAAAAATCATTGTTTCAAACCTTTTTTGGAATACAAAGCAGTTGGTTGTTAAAAATTAAAAATAGCTGTCTCAGTATGGCTGTGAAACTTTTCCAAACGGGGAACAATTATGCCACGTGTAGTTTTATACTTTTACCAACTCCTGATTAATAGGGCATCTGCTTGAACAGTGCCAATAATTGCGTACACATCAGCAGTTGCGTTCTAGCTTTCAGCCCCCAGGCTCTGCTTTCACTCTTACATGTGTCTGACTGCCATCAACAGGTAAAAATGAAGGCTACTGAGGGGCTTAAAAATATTTGTGAAATGCAGACTTAGGAATCTTGACAACCAAAAATGCCATATGTCTTCCCTAATCTGCAAAGGTCTTGAACTGCAAAAGAGGAATGAGTACTGCCAGGAAGTGGAAATCCTGGACTGTTTCCTACATGCTGGTCTTCTCAGTGATGCGTCATGGTCATCAGATCTGTAAAACTTGGTCTCACAAGGGCAGGATGCCACCCGATGAAACTCAGTGGCTCAGATAGTAGTATGTGTCCTGCTCAGACATCTCCTCCTGTTCAGAGGCAGTAGCCTTCAATCAGATGTGCAGACCAGACAGTTTCTGTTAATGAACTGCTTCAGGAACCCCAACCACACTTTGTCAGATGTATGGCTGTAGCTTTAATAGAAAGGCAATTACAAATACAGAGCTGGAGGGTTCAGCTGAATTTTTGAGTCCAGCAGCTCATATGACAAGTAACCATACCATGTGATATCCTTTGAAAGCTGTGGAAACTTCACCTTACAAGTAGTTTGTTTTTTTCCCTGCTAAACCACTTCTAAGGCAATTTGCCTCTCAAAGCCTCATTGCATTGTTTAGAAACAGTAAAATTTACTCATTTAATGATACTGCGATGCATATTACAGTACTTTTGGAAGCATCTCTATCAGATCTGTATCAGTGTAATAGTAAAACGGACAACCACTGCTTTTCTTAGGCTGCAGGAGTAGGAAGTCTTTTCAAAAGCAAAAAGATCGGGCAGACATTGCGTAGTTATGCGAGAAGGTGTTCTTGTTCAACAGGAAGAGCAAGGATGCAACTTGGTCCCCATCGTATTAATGGGTACAGGTTTCATTTGCAAGTGAAATTGCCATTGTATATTGTTTAGAAATACGCTAAATTTGTGTTTCATTGAATGTTTTGTCAGGATTTTTGTAATTTCTTAGAAAGTACTTCAGCGTACAAATAACATTGTTGTAATAAAAATTTACATATTATCTGAGTAAATACACTGCATGATTCTTATCATAAGTAAGATGATTCTGGACTCTCAAAGAATAATTGTCAGCAAACAGGTATAAATTATGCTTTCTAAAGAAAGCTTGAAAATCAGCACTTCCCAAAAATCACAAAGCTCCTCAGCTAAAAATACCACAGAAGTAATAAATAATTATGTTTCTCCATTTGTGACTTCCCAGGTGAATGTTTCGAATGGACCTGCCCAAAATAATAACTTAAAGACCCACCTCATCTTCCAGAATCACACCAGCACTGTTTCCCATTCAGAAGTATTTGGTCCACCTTTGTGTCCTATGATTCTTTAACGTGCATTCTGTTAAAACTGCGGAGATTCACAGAGACATTCACGTCCCTTTCAGAGGATCAGGATTCTCTCTTTGGTTTTCCTCCCTTTTTAGTATTTTATTTTGTTAAACCCAATTCAGAACTGTTCCAACCTGCCGTAATTTGCTAGTTCTTTAACAATTGAATGAAAATCGTAGCTGCTTCTTTCTGAGGAAGGAACCAGGTAGCAGAGTACCAAGACTGTTCATTAGAGAAAATAAATAAATAAAAGCATACTGAATAGAAATACTCAGTGAGGCCGAGGAGAGGAAGAAGTAGGAGTAACTCTGTCTCCTTAGTTACATTCCGCATTCACACAGTTTCTTTCAATTTGACTATTACTATGGAACAAAAGAGTTATTTTAAACGAATTCTGGGAACAAAGCATAAAATTAGCAAAACTGTTTTAGTCTGAAGAGGACACGATTGCTAAGGTTTTAAGGTAGGGGGAACTAGTTTTGAGAGTCTTTATGTAAAAAGGCAGGAAAATCCTTATACCTGAGTTTCCTAACTAATAGATTCTTGGAAGAGGATATTGAACTTGTTCCTTAGGGTATGGATTAAAAGTAATTTATCTGTGGATTCGAGATCAGTTAATTCAGAATTGTTGAGAGACTGCAAGTCCCCTCAAAATCCTTTGACAAAAAAATCCACTGTTGGTAAGCAAAGTAGAACAGAGTCATGAAGGCCCAGAGTTTTCTTACTGGTTTCATTCTACTGCATCAATGTACATATACGTTACTGTGAGTGATAAGCACATCGATTGGGTGACTGTATCTCTCATTCACGACAGAGGCAGAATAAGCTACATGGGGACAGTGTATGCTGGTCTACATATGTCCTAAATGGTATTATACGTAATCTTACTTCCTCATAAATTCTGGTTGGGATACTTTTATTTCCAGGGGAAAACCTTGTTCCTATTGCCTTGTGTCCTATTTAGAAATCAATGCCATAAGCATCTCTGACTTCAACAATCATAAAAATTTACCGCCTGGTTCCTGAGTGTGTTTCTTATGTTTAGCACACCATGAAGCATTTTCCAAAGCCAAAACAATATCACTACTATTGTCTTAGACATAGAAAACTGGTGCATAACGGTGTGAAATTATTTAGCCACTACCAACCACCCAGCAGTTTGTGAAAAGAAGCGAGATGAAGTGTTAGGGTTGCTTGAACCTGGATCCAGTATTCCTTGCAGCCAGTGCTATAATAGTATACCATGATACAATCTTACGGTGTGATACAAATGTGTAATTTTGTAATCTACATGTATACTCCTTCAACAAAATAACAGAACTTCTCTGCTGGGGGCAAGCTCTCTTCTGATTTTTTCTGAATGTTCATCTTACAACCTTGAAACATATACGGGTGTCTTAAGGTGTGTAAGCCTGTTGTACACTTATCAAGCACCTTCTCCATTTATCTGTCTTCTGTTCATACAAACCCATCTTCAGAGAGCCAGAAGAATAGGTTTTTGGTGCTTTCTTCCTACAATCAGAATTGTATCTGAGGTCTTTTCCATGTTCTGGAGATTGTGTAAGGTCTTGTTCTGTTTTTCTTTTAGAGTCAAGTGTGTGTTACTAGTTTACGTATTTTGCTGTACCTTTAAACTTGGGAAGCCGTAGCTCGGCTTTTAAATGTCCTTTGGTGCTCCTGGCAAAGAGGCTGCCCTACCTGGGCCAATCGATACTTTTTTGACACGATGAAATCCTGTAGTGACATGGAACAAACATAGCTGGCTTTGCAGTCGTTGAACCACAGCAAACATTGTTAGGAACAGGAGAGAATGTAAAACAGGACATGAACATCTTTTTGAAAATCTCATATCCTGTACTGAGCATAGGTCATTCAGAGCTGAGATGGAACTCGAGGAGTAAGTGTACAGATATTTGGAATAAGTAAATGGAAGTATGTTTTCCTTCGTGAACATTTATCCTGCAGCTATAATAGCAAAAGGTATTGTGATATTCTTAGAGTTCAGGTTCTTCAGTGTGTGTGCACATATACACACACAACTAACTGCACACCTGTAGGTCTTCCTTTAAGTAAGTAATCTTTTAAGTAACATTTCAGTTGTACAAATGCTAATTAAGTAGTTTGAGTAAAAACTTAAAGCCATTTAAAGAGACTTTCCTCAAGGGGATCATTGTCTTACTGAGCAACTAACAGAAAAACAACTGGTACCCTGGAGATGCTGAGGATTTAGAACCTACATTGAGAATTCAGCCTAGATACTAAACTTTCCATGATGTCAGGTGCATCAGACCTGCAGTAAAGTTTGCCTGAGAGAAATACCTCCAAATGTAAGAAAGAATTTGCTTACCTAGCTATGCATCAGATTCCTATAGAACATTCTTCCGTCCCTGCAAAGCAGTTTCAGAAAGCAGGCACAGGTGTGTGTGTGTGTCCTAGTGAAGCAGCTATCAGACACTGAAATTACTGATGAGAGCATTGTTCTTTCAAATAACCTTACCTTACTTCAGCTGCTGCAGTTCCAGGAAAGCGTCAGTGCTGCTACAGATTCCAGAAAACAAAAAATGCATCCCTAAAGCAAATATATTTGGAGTAAGGGGACTTGTACCACAGTCCTTGGAGTACGTTCAGTCAAGCAAAGCCTATCTGTGATACAGGAAAAGGAGAAGGCATGCTTAGAAAGTTCAGTAGTTGTTACTTTAATCACAATAGGTAATAAAATCAGTACATTCAATAATGGTTACGTCCCGTAAAGTAAGCATTTATTTGGGAAAGTGTACTGAGGCTGAGCAAAATACAGTGATGAAAGAGAGTCTGAAGGTTAGACTTCTACCACCCATCTCAAGCTGAATTGCCAACTGAATTCAGCCCAACCACTCTTGTTCTTGCAGTGAAAGAGAACAAGGAACAAAAAAAAAAAGCATGCTAATCTTACTATTTCAGAAGCAGCTCCAGAAAAATCCACGTGACTGTTATATAAGGTGTGTAGGGGTTATTCATAGACTGTATGACAATTTAGGCTGCTTAAGTGGCCCTAAGAGCTTTATGGACTGCAGGTACAAAGTGGTTAAATGACATGGCTGGGAATGAAGCTGTGAGAGAAGCAATAAGACTCACCAGTCATGAGGTCCCATGGCGTGTGGGTTTAGTTACACGTACTCCCTGCTGTGCTGGTCTTGGGCAGGAGAGCACTGCAGGGAAAACCAAGAAGAGAAAATTGGTTCTAATGGTACATTAAACCACAACCTGAGCAGGAAAATGATACAGTGATTCTGAGACAGACCTGCATATTGCATTTCCTTACTCACCGGAGCAGAGGGAATTAGTGTAAGAAATTCATGAAGATCATGGGAGGAGCAGAAGGGAGGAAGTTTCTTTACAGAGTTCAGTTGCAAGACACCAAGCGAAGGGAACCAAAGTGTAAGCGTTCAGGACCCCATCTACCTTGCTGTTCAGCTGCTAAGAATGAAAGAACTCGCAGCAAAGGTCTATACTTCCTGTCTCTCTAAAAATTCATGTTCTTTTAACAGGAGGGTGGGGTGGGTCTTCTAATTTACAAAAAGAGAACTTTCTTGTGACCTCTTGGATTCTCTTACTGTAAACATCCTAGATCTCAAAGCACTTGCCAACAAAGATCCTGATTCTACAAAACTCTGTCTCGTAAGCACCTGTTAAAAAAAAACAAACCCAACATAACATGTTTATAAAATTCATGTTTCCAAGCAACAAAACAAAACCTACATAAAGTGAAACCTCTCAAGCCGCTCCCCAAGGGAACCAACAGCGACAGTTGCCTAGTTAGTAGAGTCTGATTTTCAGAGGCCGAGCAATACTGTTCCAAGAGTTCAGAGGAAATTTTAAGTTACCTAAACACTAATGCAGGATTTTTCCCTCTGCATTAGCAGCCAGAATTTCATTGTGAATGTTTCAATGCTTAAGCTGGTTTTAAAAAACACAGAAGCAAACACAGTCATGAAGAGAGGTATGAACCCCCTTCTCCAGCCTTACTTCCCATGAGCTGGGCAGCTTCAGTTATTCAGCACTGTATAAAAAGAACCATGCATAGTTTCTCATAACTTCATTTAAAAATGTATAAAGCAGTAACATAACTTTTTCATTTCATTCTACTTTTTCCCCAATACCCAGAAATTGGCTTGATACAAAATTCTGTGTTGAAATCCATAAAATATGTATTGGGTTTTTTTAGGTGCTGGCTTGTATTTTTTAGGGAAATAACTCCCACTGACAACATCGGAAATCAGATGTGGGCTGCGTTGGTTTTATATACAATATAGGCCCTTCCATGCTGTGCATTTCCGATACTGTGCCTCAGCACCTCCTTGGTGCTAATCCTTATCTATGAATGTTGTCTTTTCCTTTAAAGGAAATCTAACTTCAATTTTCTTCTTATCCATGCTTCCACTATCTTTATAGCTCTTTGGCTCCTTCCAGCAATGTCAACACACATTTTGCTACCTTAGTCGGTTACTTTTTTTAAAGAAGAAACCATTTACAGTTCATCCTGCCTGCGGACGTCTTGTTGATACTTCCCCCATATAGCACAAAAGAAATGGGTTATGGCTGCTTCAAGTAGATGGGCTTGAAATTCCAGAATGGGACTCTATAATCTTTTGAGTTTGATTCTTGGCTTAGCTGCAGAGGCTGGTTTTGAATTAAGCATTTAGTTCCTTTACTTTGTATACACCAATGGGCAATGGACAGAGTAATGCACAGTGGCGCTGTACAGCTTCATTCAGCGAACGCTTTCAAAGGTCTTCAAGATTCTTGTGTTGGAAGAGATGAAGAAATTGTGACTATTGTTGCTGCTGTTACTGAATTCTGTTTCTCAGCTCTGAAAATAGGATTCAAAATTCATTGACAGAGACATGGGATAAGACAAGTTGCTATCCTTCTCCTGTGTTTTGAGATTTGCATGTGGAAATACCTGCGTGTTTGAGCCAATAGGAAGTTTCATTCTTGGGAAGAATTAACATTTGAGCAACCTGGTCTAGTGGAAGGTGTCCCCGCCCATGTCAGAGGGGTTGGAACTGGATGATCTTTAAGGTTCCTTCCAACCCAAACCATTCCATGATTCTATGATTTTAGTAAATAAACAGCAAGCAAAACTGAATTTTTATACAATTACACATAATGGAAAAAAAATAGGCTCTTCTACATGTATATTTTTGCATAGTCAAGCCAAAATATTTATTGTAGAAATACTTTTGATAAACCTTAAAACACAAACAGATTTGGTCTATGAAGTTGTTCTAAAGGGTCAAGGAATGCATTAAAAAAAAAGATAGTCAAAGTAACATAAACCACCCATTTTCCCCAATGGTAACAGGTCCCCATGAGCAAACACCAAACTAGGAGGAAAACCCATAAGGAAGCAGTGTTGTCCAAAAACCTTTAACTTTTATTTAACTGAACAGAATAGTTTCAGAACAGATAATAAATTCTATTTGTAGGTGATGATTGTGGGTTGAGTTCTGATGCTTGATTAAAGACATTTTTACTTGAGAACTGTAACAGCTGGAAACCAGGTTTTATATTATACTGTGAGCAACATGCTGGCAAATTTCTTACCTACAACAGCTCAGCAACAGAGCTGTAATATTGCCTGTGTGTGTTTAGGCCGAGTTATGCTGTGATATTACTGAGGTGTATTATTCGAATCCAATAAAACATAAAGACCATTGTATCTTTTGTGACTTCTACCACACTGGTACCAGTAGGGAATTTGCATTGGTAATATAACAGCAGCAGAACAATCTAGAGAATTGTTGCTGCGTCCAATTTTGAGGTTACGGATCGTGGCATGCAAGTAAGTAAAATTCCCCACTAACCTCAGTGACTCCTGAAAGCTTCAGAACAACAGAGAAAAGATTCAGCATTATGGAAGACTGACATACCAATATGCTATTCAGCAGTTAATTAAAAAGTACAAAAAATATGGTGACATTTTCAAATAATTGTACTTAGTGCAGTATTTTGAACAGCTTAGATTACTGGATGGTACTTTAAAGAATAGTTTTGTTTCCTTTGAACTTAATATTTCAGAGTAATCCAATGGTTTCATTTCTCCATGTTCCTAACCTTTTATTTAATTTTTTAGTCCTGTGGATTATGGGCTACCATGATAATGTACCTACAGATAATTTAGCTTGCAAGGGATTTAAAAGGAGAGAAAAAACAAACCTTGAAAAACAATTCCTATTGGTAACACCTTATAGTATTAGAAATACAAGAAGTGAATATACTTCTCTCTATTTAAAATGGGTGTTTCTGTTTTGAATTTCATTTACATTTATGATCAGTTTGGTCAATTCCAATTTTTGCATCTCCACATAGTTTGTATATTGGAGTTTAAATCTTTATAACAAATGTAATACAAATAATGATGAATGACATTTTCAGTACTTCTAATAAAACCTCTTTCCATTGCCAAAATTAACGTTGGAGTTGAAGCTAAAAGCACTATGTAGTTTACTATTCCACACGAGTCAGCAGATCCACATCTAGATAGAGCACCTCCTTTTGGCATTTGTTCTTGATGGTACTGCTATTTATTATTTCTTAGTCTCTGCTACTTTGAGCATCTAAATGTGACTGAAACTCCATGATCCTTTCTGTATTCTTTTTTCCTGTATGAATAAGCGGGTGACATGGTTTGGATTTTAAATGCTCGCCGCTTCCCAAAGCAAGCCATTGCATTTGGCACTGAGGTGACTCCACTTCTTGTGCTGCCAGATTTTGACTTTCTGCCAGCCTTGTGGTAGGCTGCATGTTAGTAACACGTGTCTCATAAGCAAGCTGTCCAATATGATTCAAGGGCAATATTCTGCTCTAACCGTATGGACTGCACTAATTTATTTTCAATCCTGCACTTGACCCTGTGCTACAGCTACAGCCAGAGCTGCGTACTTCTGCCGGCATACATAGAGCAGTCAGAAGCGAGGTGAGATCTTAGGACAGAAAGATGCAATCTGGTGGGGGGGCTGCCCAGAGAGCTATACCTCTCTGCCTGTCTTCCTCCTAGTGTAACTGCTCAGAATAGTCTGCATTCTGGATCACGTGATGAGCGATTAGCTGTGCAGGTCTCTCAGCTCTGTGAGCATCGATTCTAGCTCTGCTGGTGAAAGGCACTGAAGCAGGTACTGCTACTGTTCTTTTCCCTAGTATAGCATGTTCTGTTCTGAAGATAGGTTGGTGATGCTCGGTAGAGCTTAGTTATACACACTCTGCAAACACAGCATGCTGGGGTTTTTATACCAAAAGAGCATTCTTGTAGGGAATATACATACACCGCACACTGAAGCACTAGTAGCATAGCCAGGCATCCTAGAGATTGCTCAACAGGCAAATTCCAGAACTGAAGCCATCATAATCAATGTATTGTGATGCTTCATGCTAGCCCTGGCGTACAACACTTTACCACCACGGCTATGTTACTTCTGTGGTCCTAGCACATATACATACATACCACAAAGTAGTGCCACTTTCTACAGACCTATCTCAGAGGACTTTAACACTGTGTCACACTTTAAACATTGTTATTTTCCTAGCATACTTGACATGTACTTCCAGAACTTAGTTATAGTGGGGCTTGCATTTTTTTTTTCTACCTGTTTCAGTTTGAGGCTCAAACTGGACAACTGGACTGACTGTCCTCAACCTGAAGGCCAGCAAGTTGTTTTTCAAGGGCACTGAAGCCTAGATAAAAATCTACAAAGTTGAATTAGCCTGTTAAAATTAGCAGTAGCTTAGACATTGACTTGGTCCAGGTTTGGCTTTCCATAGTTTTTTTTAGTCTGTAACTGTGGCAGATTTGCATTATGGCCAAATTCCACACGATCTACAAATGGCTCTATGGTCATAAGAGTCCTAAGAGTTTTCAGTCAGCACAAGCAAGACTTGAATATGTTCCCTGCTATTCTGCATATAAGGAGGTGGAGGAAGGAAATCTGGAGAGGAAGTTGAACTTCCTGTGCCAGCAATTTTATACTGGAGCCTTCCCTGAATTCAAGACAATGTAGTAACAGCTTAAGATATTAATCACTAGAACTACAGACACGCAGGATTTGAACAGACCTTTCTGCATCCACACTTGTTCACGTTCATGAACAAGTTCATGTGTTTGTCTTAAATTCATAAAGAGTGATCAAACTGATTTTTGGACAAAACAATTCCCTCTTCCATCCCCCACCCCATCTCCAGACTGAAAAGAAACTCCTTTTTTTAGTTTCATTTCTCTGAATGTTGTTTCAGATTTATGAAGTGGCCAATTTGGGCATCTGGATTAATCACAGACACATGGATAAATGACCACACAAATTGAGACACAAAAGAAACAGGGACCAAATGGCCATCTTGAAAGACTAGGTCTAATCAGACAAACAGGAGATGAGAAGTAAGAAAGGTCACATGTAATAGAACTATCAACTCATTAGATACCTGTACACGCTTGCAGTTTTACGTTCTATAATTATAAATTAGGAAGTCACCAAACTAATCCCAGAGATGCTCAAATTATCTTTGTCCTGATTTTTTTTCCTTTTTAGTTGTGTTCATGTGTGTTACTTAGCATCTTACGCATTGGTTAAAGATTTAAAGCTAGGAGATTTTGGGTTATAAGTTTTGTACATACAATAGTGGGATATGTTAGGAAATAAAGAGGTAGGAATCTATCAGAAACTTTGATTTTCTTTTATTATTAGTGTAGCATAGCACTGGGTTTACAGTATCATTAGCTACAGTTCATATAAGAAAACAATGACAAATATTTTTTGTCAATAACCAATCATTTTGATTGAAACCTGTGGGAGCAAGGGCATTCTCTGATGAAATACGGCTTTCTTGTTGGCGAGAATGAGATAAACTAGAGAAAGGAAATCTCCCTTCCCTCTCTGGCCTGGAATAGCATTATTCTTTATGTTCTTTTTTTAATCCAGGCAATTTCCTGTACTTCTAAAGCACAATCTCCCACAGGAGGGGTATTTATATAGCATCTTCCACCCAAAAGCACCATGCAAAGCAGTAGGAAGACTGCATTTATTTTTCCTGCTTTCAAGCAGCTGATCCATTTCTGATTAAGTAGTTCACATAGATGCATCTCCTCTTTCTCCTCGACATTTGCTTTCATCTTGCCAACTTTCTTACCATTGGGACACAATCAGCAGCATACTGAGCTGACCACTGTAATCACCAGCTTGTGTTGAACTCTCACTGTACGAGATGATGCAATGTCAGTCTAAGTAGCGCAATAAAAACCATCGCATAGGTAGCATCAGCAAAGCTTACAGCCTGCCAGCACAGTATGGGGAGGTAAACAGAGTGATTAGGTATCAGGCTCACATGATATTTGCCATGATCTGCTTTATGCAACTGTTTATTCTAGGTCCACATTCAATAGAAAAACATGAAACACACTTGAGATGGAATTTGTGAACAATTTAGAAAAGTTAGACAAAAGATGAGATTAAATATTTTGATGGTTAAGGGACTGAGCATCCGACATATGAGGAGAGGGCGAGCAAGCTGGGAATCTTTGGCCTCAAGAGATGGTTTAGGAGAGATCTTATTAATGTGTGTAAATACCTGATAGGAAGGCGTAAAAAGACAGGCTTTTCCTCAATGGGCACCACATGACAGGGTGAGAAGCAGTGGGAACAACCTGAAATACACGAAATCCTACTCAGACATTCAAAATACTTTTTACTCCAAGGGTGTTCAGACACTAGAACAGGTTGCCTAGCAAGACAGTGGCATCCCCATCCTTGGAGAATTCAAAGTCAGAGTGGACAGGGCCCTGAACAAGCTGCTGTTGTTGACCCCTAGTTCACAGGAGGATTGGAGTGGGAGATGTCCAAAGGTCCCTTCCAAACTCTCTCATTCTGTAATTGTTTACCAATGAAAAATGGAGGCAAAGATATTGAAAGTGGTACTTGTATAGATGCCCAGGATCTCTGGTAGAGCTGGAGTCTGTCACGCTCCAGGTGGTTTCTTGATTGAAGGACAGACTCTCATTATCGCAGAATTTTTCTTGACTATTACGATGAAAATAAAGGAACATATGTTTTTTTTCTTACTTCCCCAAATTTGAATTTCAGTATTTTGCAGCAGGAGTGGGGAAACTTTTATCAAGATAAAAGAATCTACTCTATACGTGCAGTTTTGAAGCAGGGAATTAAAGTGTATAACTTTTTTCCTCCGAATAATCTTCCCACAAAACGTGATGGACTTTGTATGCGTTGCCTTCCAACAGCGTGTCTGACAAACCGACATGCACGTAGGCTACTTAAGCTCCCTGTTGCCACCTTGTGGAAGGAGGCAGTTTAGCCGGAATAAGAGTAGCGGAGGGACCAGTTCTACAAAACACACACGGTGTATTTAGCTAGCTAACCTGAAGACCATAAAAACAATCACAATGATATTGCCTTTAAAAAGAGCTAAAGTGACTTTATATGCAGTGCAGAACAGCTTCCTTCTACCTTCTTCACAGACCACGGGTGTCCCTCAGACAGCTGCTTTTAGACAAGAGAGGCAGCACAATAGAGCACAATTCCCCTATGACACTTTGTTTCTCAGAGTCTGTTCTGAATATGATTCAAAGGCTTCTCCCACAGCCTGAATTTTAGTTGTAGGTAAAGAATCTCCTCCATTTGTGACAAAATTAGTCAATGTCTCCCTAAGCAGAAATTGGTTCCAACAGGTAAAGATGATTCAAATCAGAGCCAGGAGACAGCCAAGAGCAAGAATCTGGAAAGTGGTTTTGTGACAGCTATTTTATTCCCTAAGCGAGCAGATTTTCCACATGTATTTAAGTGTCCCACTCATCAGCACTAGCAACTGCACTGATTCTTCTCCCTCAAACGCTGCATCTGATAAAGTTGAAATGCAGTTAGAACACAAACCAAACCTGCTAAGCTATCTGGGGGCAGCAAGGCAGACAAAAACAACTGCAAGGCAGAAAGAAATTATTTTTCTTTGACTTTTACAGTATCCAGACCTTATTGATGCTTCACTCTGGATGCTGTAGGTTGACAACTTAATACCCTCCAAAGATTATAATGCATCGATTATAAAAGCCATTACAGATGTACCACTTTGCTTATATTGTTAACAAGCTTGGCTATAAAGGGATTTGCAACCTGAATTTCATGACAGAGCCAAGGTATAATTTGCTCTGGGCTATAAAGCCTATGAATTATTGAGGCAATTTACTTCCGAGCCTGCATTTTCCTTCTGAGCACAAGTGCTCATCATGGGTACATGTGTATGTGAGAGGAGAGGGACAGGACTGCAAGCTGCTGGCAATAATGTAAGCACCGACTTCTCTAGCAGCACATCTCCCCATCATAGGCTCTTTCACACAGCCAGCAAATAACAGAACATAACTGGTAAAACAATCATTTTGGACAAATGGGAGAAAAATTGCATGCTGAACCCAGCCAAATGAACACCAAATTCAAATCACAATTAAAAATGCATTTTGAGTAATTACAGAGAGGGGCTTTTCAATCAGAGATGTCACAAAGCTTTGGATGGATATCATCAGACTTGAGTGAATCTAGTGACGGTGAAAAACACCAGACTGACAAATCAGATCCTCCATCCAGCTGAGCATAAAACATACTGTGGGACCAAACCTCTCACCTGATGTTCTTTTTAAACCTGGTTTCTTATAGAAGTAAGACTTTGTAATCACACTGTTAAATCTGTGTCTTGTCT
This sequence comes from Eurypyga helias, assembly GCF_000690775.1. NCBI lineage: Eukaryota > Metazoa > Chordata > Aves > Eurypygiformes > Eurypygidae > Eurypyga > Eurypyga helias. The sequence continues at coordinate 16,587 of NW_010250584.1, forward strand.
CTCCTCCTTCCACACTCCACACCCTACTAATAATTTCTGAACCCACTGACCAATTTCAAGCAAGGCAATAGACAACTGGAGGTCTCATAGACATGACGTTTCTAAATGTTTCATGAAAACAGGAGCTAGGTAGAAAAGAGGGATTTCTTAATACCCTTACTGCAAGAAAGGCTCCAGCATGAGCTCACCCTTATTAGGCACTGGAGAACGCATCCAAGTAAGGTATTATGCATGTCCTAACATTAAAGCAAGCTTCTACTGAAGGTCACGTAGTCTTAAATGTTAGGGAACTTCGTCAGAAGATTTAGAAGTCTAGCAAAACCAGGCTCTGTTACTTCCACTGCTCAAGGAATTAAAAGGGTCTGGGGGGGATAGGAGGTGTTTCTGGGTTTCAGGGTTTGGGGTTTTTTCCCCCCTCCACAACTACTGGTATTGTTTGATTATGAAGATGATCCCTCTATGACCAGATTTCCACTCTGGTAGGCCCTGTGGGAGTTTCCTGCAGCAGAGAACACGTGCGTTAAACATCAGACTGACAGGCTGGGAAGAGAGGGACATAAGAGAGGAAATGGCTTGATGGAGGTCACTTAACAGACTTCTAAACAGAACACATCTCAGTATCCCACGCACAGGCAGCTGCAAGCAGATTTCCTTAGCCAGGGAGTAGAATCCTTCAGCATTATAAAGGGGAATTCCTTCAACAGCAATGTGGACAGGAGTTCACGCTTTTCATTACCTTCCTACAACAGGCGGGAACAACCTGATAAAACCAATAGTAAAACAGGAGTACTTGCACCATTACGCTGTCCATGTTGCTCTAAGTGAGAAAGACACTGCATTTAAAAATCACTACGTTAACAGTGGTCATCAGCAATCCAATACTGCTGGGGCCCTTGGAGCTAATTTAGTGTATGCAGTCCTGGGAGTTTGTAGCTTTCTTCAGCACAGACCAGACTAATCTTTGGTATTTTGTTGCAATAGGACTTTTCTTAACCTTGCAAGCGGTAAAAATATTTTTTTTACACCAGCTGAGTACTTAAGGATAATCAGTATCATCAATGGATTGTTTCCTATTACTCAAAAGCTTAAAGGAAAAAAACCATCATGTTTTCTATTAATCTTTTCTTCTGAAATTCCTAGCAAGTGAATAGAATACTTATCTTTTAATATGTGATTTAAAGATTTATCCTTTAGACACGTTAGGTACAGACCTTGGCTGTGAGTTCCTGGTTTGGAAGAGTGTTTTTAAAATCTGTGTCATGGTTTAACCTTGGCTGGCACTTAAGTATCACACAGCCACTTGTTCACTTCCACCCCTCCTCCAATGGAGAAGAAGAATCAGAGGAAAAGACAAGGAAGCTCATGGATTGAGATAAGAACCATTTAACAAGTTAATATAAATTAATATTGTTATAGCAATACCAATAATACTTAAAATATTAAACCAATAGAAAATAAAACATATGATACAATTGCTCACCACCCACTGACTGATACACAGCCAGATCCCAAAGAGCAAGAGTCAGAGCCTGAGAGCAATCGTAGAAGAGTCTGAGCGAGCCCAACAGAGGTCACAGCAGAACACAGATGAGTCCCACAGTAAGAGCACAACCGAGAGAGCCAACCAACCCATCAGCTAACTTTATAACACATGAACAAACGAGCTAAACAAACAAGTTAACAAGCTATTCCCACCCCCTAATCATGATATGAATGAAATACCCCTTCGGTCAGTTTGGGTCAGCTGTCTGAACTGTGTGCCCCTCCCACACTGCTTGTAATGAGAAAGGTGGGAACACAGGTGAAATATCAGAAGCTGAAAAAGTCCTTGAATTAGTGCCAGCACTCCCCAGCACCGACTAAAAACCACCTTATCAGTGCTATTCTCAGGGCAAATCTAAACCACAGCCTTACACCACCTGCTGTGAAGAAAAGTAACTCTGTCCTGACTAAACCCAGCACATTCTGTTTAATAATTAAAGCATTTTTGAGGGGGAAAAATGTGTACATTAATTCTTTATGAGCAGAAATACTCTGACCCTGGATCTTGCAGAGAGGCTAATCTATACTACCACCAGAGGTAGCACATTTCTCATGAAAGGCATCTGGTCACAATTTAGATGACCATAGCACTAATACTATCAGTTACAGCGTCTGGTTGGGAAGCTTCAGAGTACTTCAAAAACTGGCCACAGGTAGTACATCCATAGAGCTCACTTCATTTCCACTGATGTACACCCACCTCTGGATGCTATTCCATGGCTTTTAAAGATTTGTGACCAGAAGTTGGGGCATGTCATACCTGTTTAAAAGTATGAGAGTGAAGGTATATTTGGCTAAAAAGAATAAAACTGAATGTATACAGGGCTCTTTCTGCAGCAGAATCTAATTTTGTTTCCTGTGACAGTGCAGAATCCAAATCTAAAGGCAAACTAACAATTTACGTTCCAAATACTTTCGCTGACAAACCCAGTCATCATACCCTGTAAGAACAAGTAAAGTTTAATAGTCCTATCCCTCCTTTCCCCTTTACATGCTCAGTAGGATAAACACAAAGGAACACCATGTCTATCTAGGTTGGGAGCTTTTGAAAGCATCTCACTTGCTGTTTGAGCCTCATGAGGAGCATCAACAACAAAACAAAATTTTCTAGGATTACAGAGTCAGATCCCACACTGAGAGGTAAACAGAGCTTTTCGCAACACAATGCAAGAGTCAAAAGGGAAAATTCTATGGAAAACAGCAGTAGAAATGAAGACAGAACATTAATCTCCATTCTACATATCTGGATTTGGTTAGTAAGCTTTAAATCATCAGCTAAAGCGAAGAAGTTCATTTTACCTTACCATGCAGTAGGGCTAGGAGCTCACTGTGCCCTTTTCCTAGTCACGCTGCAAACACGCATTTTGGGTGGAAGCTGGCTATTTAGCCTATTTTTATAGACATTAACAACAAGAAAGCCTTCCATTCTCTGACTTGCCCAATTAAACAGAAAAGACCCAGGTGATCAGTGGACACTTCCATCCTACTTCCTACTATTTAGCATTATGTAAGGCATACAGAAGCAGCATTTTGAAGCTGTTGCTTGGCTAGATCAGGATTCAGGAGATTGCCCTTTTAATTCTTTTTTCTGACAGGAGTCTGTTACAGGGTCATTTTCTCTCACTGTGTTCCCACACGCAACAGTGATTCTAATCGATGAACTGGACTTTCTCCACAAATGTCAACTGTTCTTAAGATGGGAAAGGAGCTCTCTGTTTGCTGCAGGAATTTAAACAGAATTTGTAAATCCCCCAGTCATGATCTTTCTCTCTGCAGGGCTGAGACTTCTGCGATGCTGTAGAGCTGAGGAAACCTGTTAAGTAAGCACTCCACAGGCATTTAGGGTTTTGACTAGGGTCTTGCTGTTAGAACTATCATTCCCCATAACCAAATGGAAACAGATCTCCTTGAATTTGGTAGATAGTCCGTCAGGTACTGCTGACAACGCACAAGACAGAAGCCTTGTGCAAGCAAAAGCATGAAGGAAAAGAAGTCAAACCATTGTGATTATTCCCCCGTCCTCCTCAAGCAAGCTCAGTCCTTACACTGCAGCGTAACCTCTGAAGGACTGAGCAAAACTGAGCCTTGGGAGCACCCTCGCCTCTTCGCACCACCACGAGCTCGTCTCCTACAAAGCTGTTCGCAGTGGTGATGCAACGCAATACACTGAAAAGTGCAGGGCTGCCCTCTTGCGTCAGTCACTATTTATTCATTTGCCTGGTTTTATATTACTGTTCCTCTTGGCGAATTTCAGCTGCTGCCCTCCAACAGATATTTCTTCTTTGGAAAGGCATAAAATTTGTTTCTGAGTATTAACCTGATGGAAAGGTTCAATAAATAAAAATACAACTGCTGTATTTGCGACCTGGAGACACCCAGGACTGGGCATAGATTGCTCTTCCAGCTAGAATCATCCAAATAGCTACACTGAGTTATGCCTAGTCTCCATCTTGAAATGAAAAAGAAGGCAGAGGAGAGAATAAATCAGGAGAATTATAATTAAGAAGGACAGAGAAGCAGATTTATTAAACCAATCTTTCCCTGGAACCCTCATAGTAAGCTATATGCGAGTTAAATATAGAACCAACACTTCTCTAGGGAGCCAGACTCATGAACAGCTCACCAGGAACGTGCAGCAGAGATTCTAGTCTCAGTCCTGTTGGCTGGCAGAGATCCTCATTTTTAAATCATTAGTGCTCATTTCCAGGGTAGTTCTTGCAGTAATGGTTGTCAGAAAATAGTCTGCTAAAAGCTGTGCAGGATTTTGTGCCCACCACTTCTACTGCTTATTAATGACAGACACCTAAATATTTGTAGAAGGTAGCCCCTTTTCAGAGCTACCAAAGCAACTTCAGCAAAAATGAAGACCATCAGTCGTATTCTTGTTAGTAGAAGGACAGTCAACATTAACTCTGGCCTAGCACTCCACGCTGTGTTACATTAATTAGTAGCACCTATTGCTCATGATTCATGCCTGCTCTTACCCTGTAGGTAACCCATCACAACGAACAACCCTGTAGATTGCTCATTGCTCTTTAAGGTAGCCAAATCAGCACCTCGCTAAAGTGGATTCAGTGAAAATCACTACTCAGGGCTGGACAAAACTCATATAATATTTGGAATAGGAGAAGGGCAAGAAAGGGGCTGTCATTTTAAAAAATGCTTTTCATAGCCCATATTTTTCATAGAATCACAGACTGGTTTGGGTTGGAAGGAACCTTCAAGATCATCCTGTTCCAACCCCCTGCCATGGGCAGGGACACCTTCCACTAGACCAGGTTGCTCCAAGCCTCAACCAGCCTGGCCTTGGACACTTCCAGGGCTGGGGCATCCACAGCTTCTCTGGGCCACCTGTTCCAGTGCCTCCTCACCCTCTCTGTGAAGAATTTCTTCCTGATATCTAATCTAAACCTCCCCACTTTCAATTTAAACCCATTACCCCTTGTCCTGTCACTACAGGCCCTTGTAAAAAGCTCCCCCCAGCTTCCTTGTAGTCCCTTCAGGTACTGGAAGGTGCTATAAGGTCTCCCCGGAGCCTTCCCTTCTCCAGGCTGAACACCCCAACTCTCTCAGCCTTTCTTCACAGAAGAGGTGGTCCTATTTTGTTTGGGTTGAGACCACTGTAATCAGCTCCAAGCTCCTAGATTTCAACGGATGCATAGCAGTTATCCTTGCTGTCAGTACTTCCTGAAGAATCATCCCTAAAGAAAAATTTCTTTGGACTGTTGCCCGGCCTGTACTGTGGTATTTTGTGTTTACAACTTATTCTGGATGGCACAGCTAATGCATGCATTGTTTCATCCTGCACGTTACTGAGCTCATCTACGTACTAAACTGGTGAAAGCTGCCAGGAATCTTCCACGTTTTCTTTTCATGTACTGACACCTGAGGTGATAACAAAGTATAAAGGCATTTTTGAAATATTTGACGAATATTTGAAACACATTACCAATACTTAACTATGTGGGCAAATGTTTCTTTGAGATTAATTTTTACTTTAACTGGCAAAAATAAGTAGTAAAAGGATCCCACCCAGTCAGGTCATCTTGAAAATAGAAGTTTAAAGATCTAAAAACCTCAGAAACAGTCCCTTCAGGTCTCATGACCAGCAAAGTGTCTTTTCTTATCTGTCTCGTTCCTTCTCCCTAGTTGCAAAACATAACATAATTGTTTCCCTCCACACACTTTCATGTCCTTGTTTGCCATATTCCTGCAATTTAAGGAACATGTGCTATTCTGTAGCAGGTTGCAACCCAGCAATTTGCTGGACAGCTGACGTTCTCAAAAGAAGAGAAATTAGAGAGGCTATTCAGTGTGACTTGCTAGGATTCCCCTTTCAGCTAGTTTGGGAAGCTTCTGTTCCGGAACAACAACTTGCTTTTTGTACTGTTCTGACTCTTCATGTGTTCCCAAGGTGGCAAGCTTCCCCTGACCTGTTTTTTATTGCCATATCCTGGACACAAGGCGCTTTTTTTTTTTTTTTTAATCAGATGAACAAGCATTCATGTCCCACTTTTACAGGCATTTTTAAACTGCTGCCCTTTTACTTCAATTCATATCCTTGAAGAAGCTTTACCAGGAGATTACAGCAGTCACAGAAAGCTTGTCTTCTAACTGACAGTTCATTACAAGGGCATGAGAGGAAACATCTTTCCATCCTAACCAGCCAATAAACCCAAACTCTTCATGTCTTCTTTAACTCTTACAGTTCTTCCCTGCCTTTACTCCCCATCTGAATGAGTCAAGGCTGCAGCTATTCTTTTGTTGCATCTTCTGGATTTTCTGAATTTGCCTGTGTTGCTGGGTCTCTGTCGGTTGTGTCAGACGAATGGTGGATGGGATCCAGACCAGCTGGTGTCCCCTGTCCAGGGATGTCATTGAATTTCTGTCTTATCCGTGCTACTTCAATGTATTGTTTACCCATTTGGACAGCTTCGTCATAAGAAGGTGGCAACTCCATTGCATAGGGACTGTAAGCTGGAGGGGACACAGTGTTCTTGTCCATATCCACAAATATCGAATGAAGAGGGGCACTTAGAGGGTACTGCAACGAGCTATATGCTGTGAAGAAAAGGAATTTAAAAAGAAAATTAAACACTTGCATGAAACACAGAGATATAAAGGGCTAATCCTGCTTTTCTCCAAGAAATTATGGTCTCATTTTTTGAGGTGTCAGAATATATTGCACTATATACTATGCTATAGACATGGTCCAAAAGCAAGCCGTCAGAAGAGAACATGTCTCTCTGTATCCAGTAATGACTGTGAAACACCTGACATAGTACATACTTGTAGCAGATGTAGTTTCACTAGGGTTCGTACCTGAATAACTGTGAACAATGACTGACACTAGAGAGAACTTTGGCTGGAACAGTTGGACAGTGAAGTGGGCGGAAAAGTTAAAAAAATAAGGGAATGGCGATAAGAACAGATGTGAGAGATGACACATAAGAGGTTAACCCACCATGGACTTTATTTTAACCACTATAGCATTAAATCCTACTTGTCTTCTGCACGCACTTACTGTGTTGCTCTGATGACCTTCCTTTGTCTCTCTTACCCAAGCTATGGGGCTGAGAGCACATCAGAAAGGCCCCGTTATTGGAAGGGCTACACACAGATTTCTAGGCACAAGTCGCACAGCAAAGCCCTATTGAACAGGTGATTCCCAGAGGATACTTACAGGTCACGGTGCTATGGGCAGTGCTGTCACTGTCAATAGCAGTAACTGTCAGATCATAAGGGAGCCTCGAGAAGGTCTCAACTGGAGGCCTCTTCTTTCGGCAGCAGAATTTTATGCAGGTTGCTGTGATGCCACAGAGAAGGAGCAGGAACACAGTCAGCAAGATTAACCTTAGAGAAGGAAGGAGAATGCCGTAATTTCACTGCTTATGTTTCACTTCTTCCAGAGCTGAACATAATTTCACTCCAAATGGATGAAGACAGGCCAAATCTCCTAGGTTTAGTTCTGAATGGGTGCTGGATCCTGAATTAGAAAGCTGGATCACAAAAAAATCACAAATTGAAGTACTACTGACCATCGGCACAATTCCTTCTGGCTCATGGATATCATGATGTTAATTAGCTTTGGTTGTGTTTTCAGCTTTTGTGCAGTGAGAATGGCTCCACTTTCAACAGTAAGAGCGGGTATGTACTTGGAGCGAAAAACAAGTACAAGCTTTCACAAGTCTAGGACCTATATTTAGAAATGAGCACAGGAATTCTATTTTTATGTCTTGAAAACACAATTCTATCTCTCGCTATTGTTTAACAAAGTTTATTGTTTAAGGATTCATAGTGTACCTAGGCCAACATGCTAGTGTTTCAGGTTCTCCTCTCAGTTGAAATTCTACCTTCCCACCCTATAATTTCTGGAATGAATCCATTCTTCTCATGAGCCAGGTGAGCAGTAAGACATGTCAGGAGAAGAGATACTTGAAAGTTCTGTAAAGAAGTAGGTCCAAGGACAAAGCTGAAGTGCATTTGTAGTGCCTTAACAGAAATTACTCTGTGACAGATCATGCTCCTGAATTTCTCGTTAGGATTATATTCCATCCTAAATATGTATCAAAATAGTCTCAGTAGGATTCTATTTTTTTTTCCAAACCAAAGGTGGTACTCACCCACAAGAATCATTATTCCAAAATAAACATTTCTTTAATAACTGTTTTATTTGGTGTTAACAAGAGTATATTTCTGCTAGCAGGAGAGTCAGATAACACAAAGACTACACTCAGTATAAAGGATGGAGGGCCCTAAACTTCCACAGATTTGATGTGTTTTCTCAAAACTGTTGTTTTAAAAAAACTCTTTCAGACAACTTAAAACCGTGTATGAGAAGAACATGCTGCCCTGCTGGAACTTAGCAGTGAAACATTCCTCCGGTGCGAGGGGTGTTACCTCACTGCTAGTCAATCTGTGTTTCCTGGCACTCCACGAGCTGCACACTCCTGTGCTCTGTGAAATCGTCGTGCCTTCCTATGCTGCTGCCCTCTGATGAAGGCAGAAATCAGCTAGGTAAAGGCACCTCAGCAGTACAAATCTCTGCACTAATTCATTACCTTTCATGATTTCAATGGTGCCTAATTACAGAAGCCTTCTTAAAATGTTTTAACTAAGTGTTTTTAAACGGTTCTATCAGCAAGTTCCAAGAAAGCAAGATCAGTCCAGAGGGAATGACAGCTAAAAGTAGCCAACCCGTTCTGCATGTTACCATCAAAGTTAATAACTGGTGGAATGCAAACTATCAGAATAATGTTAGGATACCTATGATGCACGTGCTAGGCAAAAACGAATGCACTTGTGACGAGTTTACCCTTTTACTGACCAACATGGTCTCCCTTTCAGTCATTCAAACAGCCACTAAAGAGGTTTGTGATCAGCTTGAGTTCAGAATGAAAACGCCAACGCTCTAAGCCAAGTCTCTTGTCCCATAAAAGGGAGAGAGCCGAGGACTGTGCGTTAGGCAATACTGTGCCGAGCCCAACTCCTCCCTGCTGCACAGCTGCCACTGTGCTCGGCAAGGCTGTCTATTTAGGAAGAGTTAAACTGCAGTGTACTCAGAAAGGAAAGATGACATATCCCTGGGTGAATGCTGTACCCTGCCTGACACCTTATCTCCCCTGTGGGCTCACTGGTAATATATCCGACGGGTAGTTTTCATAAAACCAAGGAGAAACCCTTTCCTCCATCCTGTCTGAGAGAAGAGTGTTTCCATTACCTTACCACAATTACTGTTCATAATAACTTTCAAATTACTCTGGGTTATTAGGATTAATAACAAACTTACCAGACATACCACAGATTCATCCAATTAGACATGTTCTGAGGGCATCTGTGGAGAAAGACAGATGATCCACTGATTTAAATATCTACAGGCAAACAGTGAAAGTATGGCAGGGCATAAATTTCACACAATTTCTGAGGTGAAAAAGGGAAAGCAATGGGTAAGAGTAGAGAGCAAAAACCCTTTAGCCTGTTTCAGAGGACTGTTCTTCGTAGCTGTAATATTACTAAAGCTGAGAACATGCAAATAATCCCATTGTAAGAGTTGGCTTCTAAGTCAACAAATGTTTTTACGAAGTGGTACTTTACTGTTGTTTAGGCGAGAGAACTACACATGGTGGGTTCTTGAAAAATTAATCAAAATGTTATTTAAAGTTAACTGAGGTGAGGTACCTAATATCACAGTCCTGTCTGAAAATGCCAGCCTAAAACAACTGCCTATGTCCCCCAATTACTTTTAAATTACTTTTTCATAGCTCCAATGCAACCAGGAATGGTTTTTTTCCGATCTACTTACAGTACAAAAAAAACCCAAACAAACAAACAAACCCAAACAAACAAAAACCCAGCTTCTATTACATTTCAGGAGGGCAGCTGCCACGGCAGTATTGTACGTCGTGCAATGCAGTGGATTTCAGGTAATAGAACGATGCTTTTGGCCACAAAGAGAATCTGCAAACTGGTTTTTTTTCAGAAGACGACACTTCAGAGTCATTGTGAAAGAAAGGATTGTTGACCTCAGCCCACAGAGCAAGGCCAGCCAAGTCAAATTTGTAAATTGGTATCGAGGTAAAAAAGGTAGCAGTGACGGATGACCGTCAGTAAGTCCTCATTCTGACCCGATAATGTCACTCCATCACGATGGGAACAGCTCTGGTAACAGACATCTGAAAATTTGTGATTACTTACTGATCGGAGTTCTTGCCGTTATTCTCAGAAGCACAGAGCGATGCCCGGGAGAGGGGAAAAAAGAAGAGAACGAGCTAAGCGTGCAGCCAGACGAGCAGCACCTCCTGTAGCTGATGCGTCTGCTTAGCAGAGCCCGGGTACAGCAGCAGAGCCCGGGTACAGCAGCAGAGCCCGGGGTACAGCAGCAGAGCCCGGGTTACAGCAGCCCCGCTCCGGCAAGTTCCGGGCGCCCACGTTGTAGCAGGGTGCGATATCCCCAGGGACAAGCGTCCCTCTGCAAGGGGACACCGGGCGGTCGGGCAGCCCGAGGTCTGCTCCCCCGGCGGGGGCAGCTGCATAAATAACCCTCCATCATCACGCG
>NW_010250585.1:0-10005 GCF_000690775.1 Eurypyga helias
ACTGACAGGTCTGTAGTTTCCCGGTGATGTGAGATGTGATCCTGTGAATTGTGGTAGAATCCTCCTGGAGCCTGTAGATCTCAGCTGTATGTTGGAAAAGGTAACTGGTCTTTCTGGCTGCTGAACACCAGAGGCAGAAGATGCATGTCCACATACAGGAAGAGATATTTCTCTGATAACTGCACCTGGTATTGACAAATGCCAACAGAACTTGCCTATGCAGAGCAAGTCTTCCAATATGCCATATACAGTCACATCTCTGTTGTATGGTACAGGGCGTATTTTGCTTATGTCTTCAGTCTTGCAGGGTGATGTTGAGATTAACACACATATAATAATTACAGTGCAGCAGTTATTCTGTTTAATCAAGTCAGTGTTCTGCAATGTGAAATTGATACTTTAATTTTTTGGATTCTGGAGACCACTGCAAGAAAACCCAAAAGCAAGGATAAAAGCTTCCTTTGGGTCTGTTTATTACATCTTCTTTTAAAGAAAAAGAAAACAAAGACTTGTAAAAGAGTGAGTAAAAAATCATGTAGGCAAACATCATTTATCTTCACAGTGGAAATAGATAGTTTTGCAACAATGGAATTATTTTCTAACTTTTGAGAACTCCCCAAAATCTGATGTGACACTCTTTTTTACTTTCCTTGTGGTTTAGGCCCATCATTTACTCGTTTTGATCACCTGTACTAACTTTTTTCATTTTGTGCAGTGACCCATGTGACATATTTTTACGGGACATACAGAAGATGGAAAATTGGTCCCTTATGAGGGATGGCCCTAGTTTGATACAACATGGTACAGAAATGAATTTGCATTTCTCAGTACTCGGTGAAGAGATTGGATGTTTTAATATTCTTTAACCCTCTCTCTAATGAAGAGGTTGATTGTCAGACTAATTTCTGTTCAAGTCCTAAATATTCATTAAGCTGCATAAAATCAACCTAAGTTAAGCAGTGATTTTCTTTTGCTCTCTTTCTTTTTGAATTTTGCATGTTGCCAGAAATAATTTTATAAAAGCCTTTAACAAAGTTGGAAGTATTGCAGATAATGAATCAAGGGTGATATAAATATGAAACATGATATTAGTTGGCTGCATTAGATACTTGGCTTCTTAATCTGACAGATACACAAAACAATAAAATTGAGACAGTTGGTAACACTCCCTAACGCATTTGTGTATAACCTTTTGCTTCTGACCTGCAGGAGAATCCCAATCCCCACATAGCATTCCAGAAAGTGCCACGGCCCACGGAGGGCTCTCACTTGCGGGTACACATACTCCCTTTCCCCTGGATCAATGAGTGCCGGGTGCAGGAACTCCTCCAGGAAGGCCTTACAAGGAGTCAGGGTGCTCCTCCTGCCACTCGGGGCGACAAGAAGTGCGTCGTTCCAGCAGGTCCTCCTGTTGGTATGTTCACCTGTTCCCTGACTTACCTATTTGTCATCCTGCATCATGAGTTGAATATGTAATTAGCATGGCTGCAATGCATTATTCCCAGTCTCATGTTAATACAGTATTTTAGCCATCATGGTACACTTTAGTACCCAGACTTGCCTGTTCACCTTTGCAGTTTTAAAAGCCCCTTTGCATCAGCCTTTGCTAAAAAGTTAAGAGTGTGACTAGCATAATTGGTAACAAAACCAAAGATATGATCTCTGTTAGGTTGAACTATTAAATTAGATACTGTCTACTCCTCTAGGTCTGATGAATATCACTGTAGGTTACTTGTAGGACTGGCTGTACAAAGCTTTGAACTATTAGGGTTTCTCCTTTGACACTAGTGGAAGACATGTAAAGTACTGGAAAAAGGCAAGGAACAAACGTAGCTTCGGTCTCAAAATATATACACCTATATTTAAATAGGAAGCACAGATGTAGATGTTGTAGGCCTGTCCATTTCATTTTAACACCAGAAAAATTCTGTTCGTTATAGTAATATTCCTCAGTGTGAATGATGGTGTAAACCAGTATGCTTAGTAAACTTGCAGGATATGAGAAGCTGGCAAAACTTTTTACGCATGGGATTAGAATGCAAATCAATCTTGAAAAGTTAGAGATCTAGTCTCTGTTGGATTTTGTCCTTCTCTACTGTTTTTCTTCAAATAAGGTATTACACTTCCATAGGCATGATCAGCTGACCAGACAACGGTTCTTCAAAAATTACTTTGGGGATTGTAATGCTCATGGGGCAAACATGTCCCAGCTATATCAAGCTATTGCAAAAAAGGCAAACATCTTAGAAGGATGTATAAACAGGAGTCCAGTCAGTGAACCCCATGGAGAAATCCTTTTGTTGTACTTAGTAAGACCTCAGCTAGACTGTTTGTATCCATTTTTGGACACTGGAAGACTGTCTCCGTTTTTGGTTCTGTTGGAGGGAATCCAGAAGAAAGCAACAAGAATGACCAGTGGCCTGGAGAATGTGACCTAGGAGGAAAAATGGAGAGTTGTTTAGACTGAAAAATAGAAGACTGAGGGAACACACAATAGCAGTCTTCAATTACATAAGAGGCTGTTAAAAAAAGAAAGGGAATAATCTGTGCTGATAAGAAATAATGGGTTTAATTGCAGCCCAGAAGTAGTTACTTGTCATGAAAAATTCGGTAAAATGAGGATTGTGAGGCAGTTGAATGGATTTCTTGTGAGGCCATGGAGTCTGTGTTATCACTGAACTTTGGGAACATATTAGACAAAAATGAGAAATAACATAAATACAGTTTATCCTGTCTAGGGACAGCAGGATGAACTAGATGGCCTCTTGAGGCCCCTTCCAGGCCTGTTTCCCTTTGGATTTATGTAAGCAGATAAACTCTATTCACCTGCCTTTGTTGTTGGCTGTATCACTGAATCTGAACTTACAGAAAATTTAAGGAGTATGTGCTTGTGTTCACTTGTCTTTAATTAATAGGCTAGATGCAAGAGAAGGTTTTATTTCTTAAGTTAATTGTTTAGGTGTTGTTTTTCTTTGGGTGGGGGTTTTTTTGGGGTTGTGGTGTGTGGGGTTTTTTTTTGTTTGTTTGGTTGGGTTTTTTTTAAGGAACAGCTTTCCCACTCATACTGCCTGCTGTCCTGTGTGTCAAAGTCCTTGGATATTAGGAGCTCATTGTTATCTACAAGAAGGGCATATTCTGCAATTATATTCTATTTAATTGATAATAAACAGAAAAAGAGAATACTAGTGCTTCCATTCTGAATTTTCCTGAAAATTCGAAATGAAACACTGAACTAAGAAAATAATCTGTAGATCTCAGCAAATTGGAATTTTGATAAGAGAACAGGTTTGTTAGGTTTCTTCCATGTCACAGAATTCTTGGCATGGCCAAGGAATTCTTTAGGGTAGAATACTTATCTACTGCTACAAAATATGCAAGGTTACATAGTTCATTGTAGAACACACACATACTTTTTTTTTCTTAATAAATTGTATTTATTTATATATTTCATTAATGTGTTAAAGGTTGGAATCTTTTTGTACCTGTATGAGATGAATAGAACAAGTAGTAAAGAGAATTAACTCCTCTTTTTAAATTAAAGTTAAAATTCAAATTCAGAGCACTCTCTTTTTCAGATAGTATAGGAAAATTAAAGATTTAGGATCTTATGTTTCCATCTGCATATGCCTACTAATGGTATTTGCTTAACAGAACAAAATGAAGGGCATAATTTTTTTAAAGAATATTTTGGTATTTACTGTGGCTCTTGTAGAAGACATTTCACGGATTTGTATTCTTCTTTTTCTTTGTTAGTTTCTATAATGGAAAAAGGAAGCACAGTGTTCAACAGTGCACAAAGACTGGAAGTTGTTAGAAACTGCATCTCGTTCATTTTTGAAAATAAATTTTTGGAGACTGAAAAGGTAATAAAGTGAAATTTTAACTTTCCTAAATAAACCTCTGTTCTGTTAATGAGCATGTGGAGACTAACCTTGTCACAAAGTACATTTTGAAGTTGTTTCAAATACTGATGATAATTCTAACCATTTGAATGAATGAAGTAAGCACTAAAACTGATCAGCTGAATGCAATATGGTGTGTAATATGAAGCTAATGGATTTGAAAACCTGTTTGTAATACTGCATGTGTGTGTTGATGCCCTTCTTGCTAATTTACATTACCATTGTAAATACTATTATTCACATTATAGGGGTGTATATTGGTCTAGGAGAATACATAGACTTTTCAGTGTTTGCCAACCAACGCATTTCTGAAAATTTCAGTACAGTAAATTTTGCTGGGTTTAAAAATCAATACTTTGATAGAATGCAGAGATGACTAAATATTTGGCATGTCTGTCTTCATTAAAATGTACTAGTGAATTTTCATCCTTGACAATCTTATATTTTCACAGTAAGAAGTTGCCAGGTTTTGTAGATTCTATCTGTAGAGTTTTCAGTTATTGGTTCTAGAACAATCACTCAAATGTATTCTTAAATCTAATTTTACATATGAAAATCAGTGTAAAATTATTTTAAGACTTTTTTTGTTTTCTCAGAAAAGTATCACCTATATATCTCCAAGGCTGTGCAGCACAAAATACAAAATGAGTGTTTCTTCATGTAAAAGTTATGTTACAGAAATGCATATGGGAAAGGTCCTAATAAAATGTGTAGCTCTTTTTAAAAAGTTTTGATGCATGTGTAACAGAGTAGTTTTTAACTTCTTTCAACTTAGAGGCAGTTGGAAAATTTCAGTAGTGTTTTTGGCACCCTGCATGGTAAATTTGTCGTTAGACAATAGGCTGCCTTTTCTTATTTATGTGTTATTATCCATTAAATCTAGTCTAAAGGGCCACAGTTGATAACCACTGATGTAGCACTTGCTGCATCTTCAAATCCATTGGCATAAATATTATATTGGCACTGTTTTAGGTTACACTGCGTTAACGGTCTTGTGGCCTCATTGCTATGAGAGGTATGCCACTTCTAAAGCCATTTGTCATTCACTGCTTATCAAAAAACATGCTGGTTGGCCTTGATATGCTGACTGGAGAATGGCCTGGCTGGTACAGAATAGAGCACTTCCTTTCATGCACAGTAATCCATTTCTGATTTCACATCCGTTCAATGCCTGTCTGTATTCAACAATTTACATTTACAGATGTAGATGAGAAATGCTGTGTAATGCATTCGAAAAAAACATGGGAAAAATTTACTACTTAATGACTGAAGCTAAATGAACCATTATGTTGAAGTTTGATATTCAAGCTAATGAGTTTTTTCCAGAGTTCTTCTATACTGTCACTTGCAGTTTATTAATCAAGAATGAATGATATTCAGTATAAATAGTACCGTTTAATTTCACTTTCATAAAGTTTGATTTTCTTGTCTCCAGACCCTGCCTGCAGCTCTGAGAGCCCTAAAAGGAAAGGCAGCTCGGCAGTGTTTGACGCAGGAATTAGGCCTGCATGTTAAACAAAACCGAGCAATACTGGACCATCAGCAGTTTGACTACATTGTGCGAATGATGAACTGTGCTTTGCAGGTACAGTATGCGTTTTGTTGTTATGATAGACAAAAAATGTTGAGTGATGTGGAGAAGCAAAATAATGAAGTTATAGGACCAGGTACTACAGTGGTGTAGCACATACAACTTGACAGGGGATTTAAGACAGTTTGTTGTTGAAAGGATGAAGGACAAAACACTCAGGTCTGTACAGACCTGCTTGATAGGAAAAACACAAAGAAAACTGTTCCTATTACTAATAATTCAGATATAATTTACTTTTGGTAAGTATTGAAATTATTTATCTTAATGGCTTTAAGTACTTTTGTAATGAATAGGTGTTAGCTTTTCCAGGTCACTTTCAACTCTGAGCTCTGAAAACTTGTATTATCCACCGCTTAGTTAAAAAAATACGTTTGTCCTCTTCGTCATCACAAGTGTGAACGTACTTCCAGAAGAAAGCATGCTTTCTCCTTCCATGGTTCATGGTGCTAGTTCTGCTTGTTGTGGTGACATCTTAATTGGTCAGAGATTCACTGAAGGTGTTTGCAGTTCATCTAAGTTTTTCTGCTGTTAAATCAATTTTGTACTAAATAAACATCAACATACAGTGGCAGCTACCAATGAGAGTAAAAGAAGTGGATGACTTTTTTGATTTTCATTTGAATAATTGTTCTATTTTAGCTTTACTTGTAGGCAATTCATTGTCAGAAATGTTTTATAGACATCAGTGTTTTCAGTCTGATTCCTGAGAATGTAGTAGTATTTTTTTAATTTGCAATGTGATCACATTTGATTATAATTTGCCTCTTGTTGCCCCAGTCTGTTATTTTATCAAATTAGGGATTTGACTAGGACATTGGTATTTTAACGCTACTTTTCTCTAACCTCAAAACCTTTGAAATTATTTTGCAGCAATTTGTTGATCCAGATTTTCTTAGAAGTATGTTAAATACTGCATTCACTAAGGTATAGAAATAATTTAACATTGACTGAGAAAATGCCACCTCAGGTCACTATCAAGTGTAAGTTTTGTTGTCTGTTGCATTTCTTGTTTATTCACAGTAGATATTTTTCTACTGTTAGGAACAAAATTCAGCTTTGTCTGAGCAGTGGTCTTAGCAGTAAAACTACCTGCAGTTAGCAGATGAAAACTGAAGTAGACTGGCTAAAATTGCACAGCATGCACCAGAGTGTGCTTTTTAACACAGGCATTGGTCTTTTCCAAGCTTGAAGTTTAGTCTCAGAAATGGAAGAAAAATGGAAGTTATTTATGAAATTGTATTTCTCTGCCCAATATATGACCAGTGGAATGCTGCACCTGCTGTGTATTCCAGAGTTAAAGATTTTCTTTCAAACCAGAAAACAGAATTGTCTAGATGTGCCACAGATTTTGTTTCTACTTTTTTGATGGTTGCTGGGATAGAAAAAATAGATATTTTTTTAGGCAATAGGAACAAAATACAAATCCCCTATATTTGCTGTATCGTAGTACAAAACAGATGGCAGAACAAAATAGGAAGTGGAGGAAATTCCCTTTCCTGAGGAAAGATATACTGACATCTCCTTTCAGAAAGCAAAAACATTATTTGTCTTCCTAGAGATTTGAAGACCCAAGAAGGACCTTAATGTTCATAGAAATGAATGTGTCTGAAGTCTTACTGAAGTTAAAATACAGTGGGTTTTTTTCTTAATAAAACTAGCAAATATAACTCAAATCTTGCCAAGGAAACAGGTCAAGTAAGGAGGCACAGTTTTCATGCTTTTTTTCCCCCCAACAGCATTTTCATATCTTTGGAAGTATCAAATGGAAATTTCCATTTCTCAGGAGTAAGCTTGGCCAATATGAAAACATCTGAACTCCTGACACTGGGCAGCTAGTTAGAAGCAAGCACTTAGTCCATCCACTTCTGTGACGTATGAAATTATTTATTAAGATAAAAGCGTGATTTATAATTTCTCTGTACACTTTGTTCAACTATGTTATTTGGAACAATGTGTAAATTGTGGAGTTTTGGAGCTTCTCTATATTGGTTCAAGAAAAAAATGCATTATGAAGAACTTACTTAAGTTTGCCCTTGCTGCAGGGAGACTCAGCAAGTCAGCATTTTGCTGTAAAGACATCAGTTCTGTTAGCTGCAGGTCATAAGACCAAGCAATTTAAACAGTGCCTGTTAAAAAGATACAAAAACCTGATTTAAGAAATGTGGTCTTACCTGTAGATGTATTCAAACTTTAGGGAAATACTGCATTAGTTATATTGGAATTTTTGGGGGAGAGTTAGATTGCAGCATTGCTTTAAGACCTCACTGAACTATTGGAGTTGTAGAAACTGTCTCAGTTGACTCTTATCAGCAGAGTTGTTGCAAACCGTGTGTATTTTAAAAGGTACAGGTCGGCTGTTGCTGAAAGTGTCTTTTGAACAAGAAACTGTATTACTGGCAAGTGCTGCGTACTTTGTCTTACTGGGAGCAGCGCCACATGTTACAAAATCAGGAAGATCGTATTCTGCAAGTTTATTGCAGATCCCTGTGTTACTATTCAAGATTTTCCTAGTTGTTCAGTGTCAGGTTTTTTCTTTCAATATAATGTTTTCTCTTGTTTTACTGGAGTCCATAAAAATGAAGGTCAGATTGTTTTTCAGAGCTTCTGTATGCTCCTTTTGTAGATTGAGCGGTACGTTAACAAAACGACAGTAATAATCCCACCACCTATACCGCTGCTGGTCTCATTATATCTGGTGTGTCAGGTCTGCTACCACAGTGCTTGAGAATAGATGAAGGAAGAGGAATAAAATACTCATACCATTGCTTCAAGTTAATAGCTGGTGTATGTTAGTAAAAATTGACTCAGACTCCATCTCCCCCAGTGTGCGATCTCTAGCCGTTTTGCAGCGGTGAGGAAGGGAGGGTGGTGTTTTACTGATTTCTCTAGAGGTGGCAAAGCTTGGGCTTGACAGATCTCTGGCGTCTGTCAGCTGGAATCTCTTAGTCCAAGAGTGGCATTCTCCTTAATAGTCATCTTCAGACTATTTGGAGTCTGGAGGTACTGGGCAGGACCTCACTGCGAATTTTGATGGGTCTATGATCTATGGAATAGCACAACAGAATGTCATATTAATCCACCCTGTTTAGCAGGCAGGTGGTAGACTTCAGGGGGCTTGACAGATACAGTTAAGGGAAGACGTGATGTAGTCAGTCAACACTGAAATGTTAAAAACATGCTTTACAGATGTCTTATTGTGCCTGGGAAGTATTGACAATCTACTGCTGCTGACTTGAAAATGAAGGAAGTATTTCTAATAGTTCTTAGTAGTAGTAAGATTAAAATGACATGGGCATTGTATTGCTCATTGATTAAAGATGATGTCTTTCGATGAGGGCTGTAAAATTCCCAGTTATTTGCTATTATCTCTTTGAGGAGTTGTCATTGGCCACTTGCTAAAAAGTTTATTGTCAGACCCTCAGTAAGAATTTTTTCCCATGAAAAATCATATATTCTGACAGGCATTTCAGGCAGCCTGTATTACAGCAGTGGCTAATATATGAGATAGTGAAGCAGAAGTATTATGTTCTGTTCCATATGTTATATAACTAGCTTACTATTAAAACCCATCTGCAGTGTTGTGAACGCTCAATATATTAATCAACAGTTTATTCATATGGATAGCACTGTAAGGAGAAAAATGTGAAATTGTTTCTCTAGGAACTATTGCCGTTGTGTTTGCAATCTGCTGCTGTGGTTGCCTTAATAATTTGCTATTATACATAAATTCCTATTTTGAAAGGGTCTTTTCTCTTTAGTTTTCTGTAATGAAATACTTTTCTCTGACATTTCAGAAAAGACTACTTAACTTTTTTGCAAGCAAGAAGTCTATTTTTACCAGATGAACACTTATATGTAGTTATGTTTCCAGCAATACATTGTATTTAAAATACTCATTAAGAAATAATGGCAAAACTCATCTCAATTTGCATACTGCTCCATTAATTTATTACAAAGTTGTCCAGATTTTCAGTTGTCTCTCTGACTTTCCTCTGGCAGCAGCAAGTGAGCTCTGTATTTTGAAATACAGTAGCACTTAATTTGATAAAATGTCAGACCAGGCAAAAAGAGGCCTGAAGATGGTAACTTCTCGCACTGTGTAGGTGGAGAGTACTTGATAATCAGAAACAATTTTTATATTAGAGACATTCTAAACAATTTGCATAAGATACTTAACAGTAACAATAAGACTTCCTAAAAAAAAATTTCTGGGGAAAGATTCTCTTCAGATAGTGCAGGACTATGAACCAGCTTTCTTTGGTAGTTGGAACAGGTGAAACTTTTCATTTCAAAAGCAAAACTCCAAAGCTGCAGTGTTGCATTACAGCATTTCCTCTGTAAGGTGTTGGTCATTAATACTGCCTAACTGCATATTAATGCTTTTCTTTGGCAAATGTGGATCAAGTTGGAAAACATATATGCCCTAGGCATCTGGAGTACTTAATCTAAATGTGGTTACAGTGGGAATATGGTGCATAAAACTATTAAATTCAAAATTCTAGTCTTTAGGTG
>NW_010250585.1:10027-11292 GCF_000690775.1 Eurypyga helias
TCTAATGATGTGATTTAATCTGACAACCTACAGTCATCGGTAGTGTTTTAGGATCTGGTTTGTTCCACTGTCATGTCTGTGTGAATACACGTGTTGTACCGGTGTAACTGAATGTCTTTAATAGCAGACAAGTTATTAATCATTTTAGTCCTTTAGACAATTTCTTATAGATCACTGAGACTTTTCAGATGTTATCTTTCCAATGAAGTACACTGTGTATTCTAAAAGTACACTGTATGAAAAAAATCCTGTAGGAAGGCTCAGTAGCAAGCAGGGCAAAATGAAAAATTTAACCTGTATTAGGTTACAATACGGGTACATCTGGACCAGCACCTGTTCTCCAACAATGGCCAGAAGTAAGTGAAAGATACTGATTAATTTTGCCCCTAGAATTTCACTTGTGACTCTTCTGCATTGCTTTGGTGGAATAAGGGCCTCTTTCTAGCACGTACTATACAGTCTGTTGTGAAAGACACTTTAATATGCAAAATTAAGAACAATGGCATTCTATAAATAATATTAAATATAATTTTTCTTATGCAAATAACTTTTGTATTAATTTCTGCCACCAAATAAAGTTTAAAATTGTCAGTCTGTTCTCAGAATTCAGAGGTTTGCAAATAGTGTCAGATAACAAGAAAGATTTTATTATTCCTGAGAGAAAATCAGCCACGCATGTGTCATATGATTCAAATTCTTGGCAATACAAAGGTTAAATGAACTAGCATTTCTCATGTTTTATGTTGCAAACTAAGTGCCAAATATCTTTATTTTTGAGGGTTATAGTAGGTTTATCTCCTTTCAGACTTCTATTTTGTGGCCTGCCTTTTGTTACTCAGTTTGACTTGCGTTCCTGGAAGTAGAGACTTTCAGAAGTAATGTTTGAACAACAGCAGTATGTGAAAATTTTTTAAGGTATTTTAAAACACAAAATATAGCATGAAGAGAAATCATAGGCATTTAAGAGGGTGACACTTAATTCTATTCATTCATCAGTTTTATGTTGGTCGTCAGTTTGGATGAGTGTACCCAAAAACCGGCTGGATGGCCAGGCCCAAAGACCTGTGGTGAATGGAGTTAGACCAAACTGGAGCCTGGGCACAAGTGGTATTCCCCAGGACTCAGCACTGGGGCCAGTTGTGTTTAGTATCTTTACAATGACCTGAACAAGGGGATCAAGTGCACCTTCAATAAGTTTGCAGATGACACCAAGTCAGGCAGGAGTGTTGATCTGCCTGAGGGTAGGAAGGGTCTACAGAGCGATC
>NW_010250585.1:12377-49644 GCF_000690775.1 Eurypyga helias
TGGTCTCTTCTCCCAAATGACAAGTGATATGACAAGGGGAAATGGCCTCAGGTTGCACCAGGGGAGGTTTAGATTGGGTATTAGGAAAAATTTCTTCACTGAAAGGGTTGTCAGGCATTGGAACAGGCTGCCCATGGAGGTGGTTGAGTCACCATCCCTGGAGGGATTTAAGAGACGTGGATGAGGTGGTGAAGGACATGGGTTAGCGGTGGTATTAGCAGTGTAAGGCTAACAGTTGCACTTGATGTTAAAGGTCTTTTCCAACCTAAACATTCTATGATTGTATGATCCTGTTAGACATAGTTATGGTACTATTTAAGTGAAGAAAGAAGGTTCCAGTGTTTAAAGCTTGGCCTTGAAACTTCCAGATTTAATTCCATATTGTACTGCAGGGCTTTTTTGTCACAATGGGCACATCATATACTTTCTCTGTTCCATGGTTTATTACCCCAAAAGTAGAAATAACAGTTTTTCCATCTGCTGACTTTTCAGGGATCCACCTGGACTTAATAAAAGAAGCTGCGATTTCTGAATCTTTCTGATGATGTCTTCTTCCCCAGAAGTTGCACGATATTAGACTATCATTGCACGTGGCTGAATTGTTGGTGTTCACATCATTTCTCTAGGAAAGAAAAGGAAGTGCAATCTGAAAGATTGTATCGCTGATCTGTTTTTATTTTTCCTTTCTTTGCTCTGAGGAACATGCTGTTATACTCATCCCATCTTATGGGAGGGCCACATAGCCCAGGAAAGTCCAGTCACAAGCATCTTTCCTAAAAAAATTGAGAAAATACGGTTTCTTTCTTTGTGGGTTTGCCCATTTATATGTCACTCAGCATTGCAGACTTTTTAGCTTTATTACTCCTGCTAGAAGACCAACCCACAGTTACCTACTCTGCCGGTATCACAGGAGATGACCACCTTGACATAGCAGTTGCCGTTCTTCCCTGGGCTTGGACTCTCCCTGTGGAGGTGGCAGTGTCCAAGTGACTCCTTTTTGCATCACTTAGGGAGATTTGTTTGTGATTTATTTGTGCCGTGGTCCCCACAGAGGGGTGTCTGGCTGGTTCTGCATGTGTGTCCAGGCACCACGGTGGTTGTCTCAAGCTGCGTTAAACTGCCTCTGTGATTTTAGTGTGGAATTTCTTTGATGACCGGGCAGCAGAAAACGGTACATGCTTTTCACGCTGGCACTGGGCCAGCAGAGGTATTCAGGAAGGAGCTTGTGTGTGGCTGGGCAATTCCTAAATTGCTGTTTCCCTGCAGACTTCCGAGGCCCTACTTCTGGTAATCTGGAAATGTTTGTGACTTCTGCTTGGAATTTCCCTCCATTACTATTGCATGACATTGTTATTTAAAGAAGCGGAAAGAGAAGGAAGAGAAGGATTAACAGTAAGGAGAGTCCCATGATGTGGTGTCCGTACCCACATCTGCCTTCAGCCGCAATCCCTCTCAGCTTCACACCAAACACATTGTGTTCACACACTTCTTCCCCCTGCCCCCCACGTATAGCATGCGCATACAAGAGGCGTAAGAGTGATATAGATATATGTCTGCTACATAGTGAAATATGTATATGGCTGTACACACAAATACAAACTCAGTAGTAATGTAGAAGTTAAAATAATCCCCAAGTTCCGCTGTGATTGGAGCAGCATGGTCAGAGTGTGAATGGATGCGCATCTTGAGGACTCGGGTTGTAGGGAATCCCCTGGTTTGCCCCAAGTCTCCTGCTGCAAACATGATAAGGAATCAGCAGTGTCCTCATTTCCGTTGATAAAACTTGTCTTCTAGAGTGCAGGGTGTGGGGATATCGATTGTGCCTTCATTATGCTTCTGTGCAGTCATCCGGACAGGATTGAGCCTTGTTTTATGGGTCTGTGCTTAATATTTTAATACAGATACCAAATGATCGTAGGGTATTGGTTTTAATCCAAGGATAAGCAGAAATACAGGTGAGCAGCAATGCCATAGGCTGCTGTGGCTGGTGTCAGCTATGGGGCTTGCCGTGGGGCTCTGCTGTGGCTGTGACTGGCCCAGGGTGCCCAGGCGAACCCTGCTGCCCACAGCCTCAGTCACACCCTCAGGGGGTACTGCACAGCCAAAAGCAAGGCCCTGAAACAGAACAGCAGCGTCA
The DNA here is from genome assembly GCF_000690775.1 of Eurypyga helias. Taxonomy (NCBI): domain Eukaryota; kingdom Metazoa; phylum Chordata; class Aves; order Eurypygiformes; family Eurypygidae; genus Eurypyga; species Eurypyga helias. Next base: position 14,515 of record NW_010250585.1, read on the forward strand.
CCATGAGGTATGTTAACAACTGTGATGATCCCGAAGAGTTTTTCATGTATTTTAGCAGATTTTACATGGCATAGCAATGTAGGCATTTAGAAGAAAATGTAGGGTGTTGTATCCAAGCTGCAGACAGCTGGTCTGCGTCTGGGTTACACTGATTTCAGTCAGGTTGTATCTGGCTTACAGATAGATAAGTAGAAATGTGATAGCTTTTTGGCCACAAACACAAGCACTAGAGCATCAGACCCTGTAACAGACACCAAACGAGGGTGTCAGACAAGTAGTCTCCTGGCAGGGGTAAGGAGGGTGATACAAACACAGGTTGGGTGTCGTGTATTTGCTGTTAATGCAGGGCATGCTCGCGGGTGTTTGCTCACACGTAGGTATCTTACTGAAGCCATGTAGCTTCTTGGAGTGTTGACGTGGTAGGCTCTGACTGCTCTTAAGTGTTCATTGCTGTTAATTGTGGCCTTGTGGTTGCCAAGTGTTCCTAATAACTCTGTGTTCTAAATATTTTTGGTCATCTTGATGAAAAGCAGACATGTGCTTGTACACCACTCGCTGCTGTAAATAAAACAAGTCTGGTTTGGGAATTGTGTTACGCTGCTGTGTAGCTGCTCTCTAGTCTGGCTGTGAAAGGGGTGGACTGATGAAAGGTGGTTAAAAAAACCAAAAAGGTCTTTGTTGTTGGAAAGAATAGGCATTTTGCTAATAGAGTAAGTTCTGTGAAATCAGTGACCAGTGTTTTTGCAAGTTTTATGTTTGATAAAAATATGGAAACAACATGGAATTTTGGTTTTGTTATAAATTTTAGGTATGTATATAGTGTGTATTTCACTACAGGTACATAATTCTGTATGGATTTGTGCATAACACTGTTAGGTATGCACTGTTAGGTATACAATTAATCTGTATTGAGTGTCATTTTATGTGTATAATAAGTAACTAAATATTATACAGTATTGATGTATTGTACCCATTGGTGAACCTACCTCTGTGGCTGCCCATATGCACACCTGTGTATTTAGTTCAGTCTTCTTTTTACTACAGTGAAGGGCAAGGGTTTGCCAGCCTAACACAGTCTCACTCTGGTCTTCCCCACCCTGCGCTTCACCCTTCAAATAACTGTTAAACACAGGTGTAGTAGAGGAGCTGAAGTGAAATGCTTCCCTGCTCTGCGAGCAGGGTCTGCACTCCCTTGATCATGGATGATACTTAACTTACCAGAGGAAACATGCCATATAGAAAACTGGTTTATTGTTTCTATAAGGAATTTTTTGAAGTTGCCTGTTTTGAAATGTTTTATTTTTCATGAATTTGCATAAAAGAGGCCAGTGGGTGGCTGTAAGATCATCATATTTTATTTACTTTTCAAATACAGTCATTTCTAAAACAGAACACTGAAATATACTCAGAGTCTTCTAATCATTTGCTTGCTGTAAAGTCTGTATAAGCTTTGGTTTAAACAATTGAAATTTTGGCAGCTTGTATTCAAAAACTCAAGTGTGATGTTGAGATAAATAGCATAAAACACAGGCCAGTTCTGGGTTTTGTCAGTATTTTGTGTAAACTGCAACAAATGCATTAATATGACAAACATAAAATAGTGGACATATGGCATTTTAGAATGATCTTTAAGGAAAAAAGCATAAGAATTAATTTTTTTCTTTTTACAGTACTAGACCAACCTGTATTGTTACGTAAACAGAAGGTATGTGCAGTTACAGAACAAAACCAGGAAATACAGGTGCAAAGAAACAAACATTTGACAATCTACATATGTTGTAAAAACTTCTTGCAGGAGTTGACATTTATTTTCAGTATTGTGTTCCAGATTTATGACTTACGTGAATTGATTTTTAGGATGCATGGGAAAATGCTACGTAAGAATGTAAGAGTGCCTGTGGTGAAGTAATTTCTCACCCCTCCCCACCCCATGCCCTATACAAGGGGGGCAAGCTTTGATATCTCCTGATCCAAGAAGTATTTTAGAATAACTTCACCTAATGTTTATGGATTGAAAACCAACCAAACAAAACCTCCCCCAACCTCCTTTCCCACCTCTCCCCCCAAATCTTCAATTCTAAACTCCAAAACTCCACTTGCGAGCTAGCAATTGAAATGTTAATTGCATGTTTAACAGTAAAAAATCTCACAATGTTTGTGACTGTACAAATATAATTAATTTTCTCTCTAGATTGTTTGACTTCTGAGGACAAAAGCAACTTATTTGGATGAAATTAATTCCTCCCCAAAGTCAGTTGAACACCTTGTAAAACCTTTACTTTCAGTACTAATTGATGAAACATCACTTTAGAGAATACATGTTCTGTGTTATACCTAAATAAGTTGCATACCATAGGCATATAATATTCTCTATCCCTTCCAGTTATATAGAATTAAATGTCTTATTAGGTCATCTTGTTAAGTAGTAATAATAATAATACACTTAAAATCAACCTGGTTTATGAGGTTGCTGTGATTTTCAGCACTTCTTTAGAAGCTTCATCATTTTCCTTATCTGGAACATTATCTACCCACATGCTTCTTGATCAGTGTCTTCTGTGCCAGCAGAAGCTGGGGTTTACACCCTTAAACCAAATAATGTCTTTACTGAATTTTTTTTTTTTTTTTAATTAGAACAGAAGCGAAATAAGTTGTTGTTTTAAACCCTTTTTCTTCATAAGGAGAGAAAAATATGTTAATGCAGGCAAAGCCAGTGGACTAAAACGGGCTTTCATGTATCGTTTTCAGGCCAAATTCAAGATTCTAGACTGTTCATTTCACTGGAATTTAGCCTGCTGTATTTATGAAGTTAAAAGGTATAATTGCTTTTGTGAAAAACAATTTAAAGGAAAATATCTTTTTTAATGGACTATTTTGGAGCCTTGCCTTTGTCATTTGGGAATAGCTGAAATACTAACCATATGTGGTTCTGTTTAAAAGCCACAGGCCACAACTACAGTTATGTTAACACAATTTGTTACTCAGCCTCTGAATCGCACATGTAAGAAAGTCGTAGACTTTGATTCTGGCTTGATTATGATAGGTTGCTGTTACCTTCCCAATCCCCTGTTCATTTAGCCTCCACCCCTACAGAGCAGGTTACCCTGTAAAATATTTTCTGTGGACAGAACTTACCTGACCGTAGGCTTGGTAATTTTCAGTTACTTTTCATGATCTCAGTCATAGTCAGTAGACCAGCAGCGTTGCATGGATCAAGACATGACAACCATAACTACAGACAAAATCCAAACCAGGATGCTCAGAGGTATTATGAGAATCACTTCTTTGGTTATCCATATTTCATATGAAATTTCACATTTCATATCCATTTTTCAGCTACACTTTAACAGAGGGACTCAGACTGCCATGTGCATTTTACATGTGCTCATTGCAAAGAACTGCTTCAGGATAATTTGGTATAAAAGTACTATATAACAAAGATTCAAATTCCATTAGTCTTGTCTGATTTCAAATTGAAGATACAACGTGCATGTGAAAACAGTAAGCGTCAGGACGGATTGACTTAAAATCAATCCAGCAAACCACAATTAACTATTTCACACCATAATTATCTGTTAATCTTAAAGGTCTTTTCCAGCCTAAAAGACTCTGTGATTAATGAAAAATCAATTTATGGAAAGGTGAAAGATCCTACCTGAAGTCTACTCAGAGTGCCATTAGTGGTGTTCATTCCTGGCTTCAAACCTGGGGACATTCTGAGAATAGCTATACTAAAATACATGAGCATTCCAATTATCTCTTTTATACAAACATCCACTTTCTTCAGTAGTCTCCTCAAAATTCATCTGATCTGAGATCACCTAAGGGTAATCAAAACTGTGAGGAGAATTGCTGATTCTTGCCTATGTCATTCCACAAGAGCATGTTAAAGATGGTTTCTGCAGCCAGAAATCTTCTAAATATTCCACAAACATTTTTGAGGTTACATATTGTCCGTTTAGGTTGTATCGATCTCCGTAAATACTGTTTTTGGAGAAGGGGATTAGGATTCTTGGTTGGTTGGGGTGGGGGTGGGGTAATGACTTCTTTTCCAAGTCAGCTAGAACCAAATAATGTTTAACAAATTTTCCTCAGTCAACATAGTTTCTTGGTGCACATTATTTCCGTAACAGTTTAATTGTTGTGTTTCAGTTACTGATAATACATGGTCTTGGGAGTGTGAAAGGAAGCAAAGGTGCTTGTTAAGAGAGAGCATGACAGAGAATGTCTTATGTTCCCTGTTACCTCTTAGTAAGGGAACTATGTTTTGTGTTTTCCATCTTAACAAAAAATAAAATGTCCTACATCTATTCTTACCTAATTTTCAAAATTCGAAACACAATTATGTCCTTAAAAGAACCAAATGAAGAAGTGTGTAGCTCAGTTTTCTGGTCAGTAAAAAGTTGACCTTGGAGGTCCTTGGGGTAGCTGAAATTCTGGTGGAGCCCGAATGAAACATCTTTGGCTACTCAGGCAACAGTCTAATAAAGAAATCATGAGCAAATTCATTTTCAGTGAAGTAATTTTAAGTCATAGCCTAAATACTTCCAAAATTCTCCGGTAAAATTTTCCTGAAGACAGACTTTCAAGAACTTGCTGAAAAGACTAAATACAACATTTCATCATGAACTGCAGCATCTAGTGCAGAAACCTGTATCTTGTATCATACCACTGTACAGATTGGTTCTGTCACAGTTTATATGAATATAGAACTGGTTTAGAAATAAAAGCTGAAGTACTTACTCAAAAATGAATTTTGGTTAGCCGTGTATACAAGAATTGTCATGGTTAGCAGCATTTAAAATCTGTATTGTTAACAAAAAAATGTGATATGTTTCTTTTCCTAGTCGGCCTGCAGCTTTCCGATCAGAACAGATGCCCCTGGAAGCAGCTGATACAATGTTCTCTCTGCTTTCTTGCTCTCCTTTTTACTCTTTTGTGTGTTCTTTTCGCCGTTTGGTAGTCATCCTTTGGCAGTCATATTATAGCTAATATTAAATCTCTTGCATTTTTTTAATCATCATTCCATTGTGATTCCTCAAAATTTTTTTTTCCCTCATGACAGACAATTATTACTAATCATTATTACAAAATAGCTGAATCTGTTGACTGTGTTTAGGAAATCAGTATGTCAGTAAAAGAGGTATCGGGAAACATGATATTTTGAAACTTTCTGCAATTCAGCTGAGAGATTCACTAATTTCAGATACCATCATGTCTTGATTTGAGACACTGTTGGGTGATGGGACTTGTATGTATTTCCAGGAACTGTTGCAGTACTGTAGACTCTGCTGTGATCATCTAATGATGACTGGTATTGGCGTATAGATTTCCTTTATCAAACTTCAGTGATTACTGGTATCCCAGTAAAAGTTGGCACGTAGTATGCTTCTCTGAATTCTACATCTTTAAATTTATTTTTTTTATCTCTGCATGTGGCCAGATGAAGCAATCATACTGTTTTTGGTATGCAAACGCTTCTGTTCACGTGTTGATCTTGCGGAGTTCATTACTGTTGTAAGACGAGATAGGGTAATGCTTATTTTGTTGCATACTGGCTGCAGTGATGCCATTATTAAAAACAAACCAAATAAAAATACAACACACATCTCTGTACCTACCTAATTCAGGATGAAGTTAAAGGGTTTGGGTCCAACATTTAACGACAAGGTATTTTCTAGAGAATTTCATCAAAATCAGATGTGCAGCATCTCCATGTTATTGTTACAGCAGTGGTGAATTTTGGCTGACACTTAGCTGTCATATTTAAGGTCAGGAAAAAAACCATATACTTTGAAGGCAATGGTGAATTCTTTTGAAAACTTGGGAAAATAGTTTTGTAGTTGTATGCCAGCAACTTGGTAAATTATCACAAAAAAAGTAAGCCCTTTTTATCTTTGCATTTTTGTAAATTGTAAAAATAGATCAAGTTTAACATAGTCCTTGAGACAGCAACTATATCTAGCTGTTGGTTATATACTTTTATTTAACACAGCGAATCTCACAAGATATTTTACCTTATAATATAAATTTCTGGTGCTTACTGCACAGCTTTTTACTTACTTAATTTCAAACATAGACATAAATGTTTAGAGTAAGCTATTGCAAGAGAAAAATACTGAGTTTTCCCTTTATTGTTATAAAAATACAATGCTGGCATATTACTACCATGCAGCTACAAAGTTAAATGAAAAGACTATAATCTGGTTAAACTCTGGTGATAGCCCAGGGGGCAAGGAGAGGAAGGAGGTTGTTTTGGAAGAGTCAGGCTAATGTAAGTATTTATACATTTAATTCATTCATTCATTAGTGTAAATAAAATGTAACAAGTAAGACCAATTGCAGATTGAACTGTGACTGCAAAATGGTGAGGTGGTGGGTTGGTTTTGGGGTTTTTTTAAAGATGTAATATGTGTAATGTTTGTCTATAGTGACAGAGGAGCTTTGTCTGGTCAGCTGGAGGAGGCTATTGTTATTTTTCTATTCGGTTGTGGTGCATCAAAATGACTTCATTCACACAATAAAATCCTTAAAATACATTACCTGGCAAGATAGCTTAGTTTCTGCACCTCACTGAAAATGCAGAAAGTCTGCTGTTTGGTTCATGTGTCCCTGCCCATGGCAGGGGGGTTGGAACTAGATGATCTTTAAGGTCCCTTCCAACCCTAACCATTCTATGATTCTATGATAATTCAGGTGGATCCAGTGGTACTGCTGCAGGTGCCATGCTGTGGGTTTGCCATCCCTCTAGGCTGACTTAAGCTGTTTGTGCTGTGTGCTCTCAGGAACAGCTTGGGCTGTGTGTCACTACCCTTCCTATACGCTGCTGCATCATCGCACTCGTGTGTCTCACAAATGGGCATCACTGTCCTGCGCGGTAGCGTTGTACTGTGCGTGTGCAGCCATCGCGTATTACGTAGAAAGCCCAGGTCTTTATTGGTTATTATTTTACTTTCTGTGGAGAGGAGAAGGTTCAAAGAAGGTTGGTAAATGAGAGTATTTGAAGTTTTTGTTAAATTATTGACTAAGATCATCCAGCAAGATGTCTCACAGTACTGAATCAAAAGCTGTGCTCTTAAATCTCCTTATGAAACAGCAAAGAACAAGATCCAAAATTTTAGGTACATAAGGAGCTTGGACAAAATTTGGCCATGAGACATTAGCATAGTACAGAAAGAGAAGGCAGTGGGGCCTTGTGGGATTCATGGCAATGCTGATAGTGAAGGTCATCCTGAAAGCCTAAGGATTTATCTGCTATTTAGAACTGCAGGTGAGATTAAAGTACTCATGATGGTGAGATGTGTCAGGATATTTGCTCATATTTCTTCTTAGGAGGAGACAGATGAGAAATATTTCTTTCATTCATCATTTATGTGCATTGTACGTGGCTGACTGTTTATGCTGATGCTGTGTTTCATTCAGTGTACACACTAAATAATGCTGTGCTGTCCAGAGATTAACTAGTGATCTTCAGAATTCTGTCCTGCTCACATTTGGTAATTGCATTCTCAGGAATTGGAGTCTTGATGATTTTAGGATGCTGAAGTCGTCATTGGTAATGCTTCAACGTCTCACTTTTTATTTTCACTATCCACTCTTTTTTCAGCCGTTACAATCCAACTCATCTTTCTGAAAATTCCAAATAGGAATTGTATGGAAGGAATTTCAAACGGCGTGAGTGTAGTTGGAACTTAATACTTCACTAAGATTTCACTATACCCTAAGTTGCCTTTAATAAATTTTTTCACTGCCATTTACTTTGCTTCCATAGCAGAACTTCCCTTTCTGCATTTTTTCCCTATAATTTCAAGAAGATAAGAATAAAACAGAAAGGCATTTAGATTCAAACACTGAGGAAGGAAGCCTAGGACTTTCCTCAGGGTTTTCAAAGGGGGGGGGGGGTTAACTAGTAACCCAAAAGCTGGCCAAGAAGGCTGTCTCTGTGGCTAGGTAGCTGGATGTTGCTACTAGCAATGATATAGAAGGCAGTGAACAGAAAAGGATCACACCAAGGTTTATTATAATTTGTTTCAAACAGTTTTGCCAGAAGGTAGTGCTACAGCGAAGTTCCCTACTACTTCTGCTTCTTTGGTCCAGGGATTTCCAAGGCAACCTCAAGGCTTTTTTCTTCCCTCTAGTAGTGTTTGCCCTGCAGAGCTGTTTTTACAGAGACCAGGAATTTCTTTCAAGGACACCCAAACATGCCCCTTCCACTAGAAGACTAACCAGTATGTTTTGGGAGCTTAATTTTTCTCTTCTGTAACCAAAGGTCTAGGAGTTACTTGATGGAATTTTAACCTTCAGATTTCCTGGAGCCATTTGAAAATCCCAGAGAAAGTATCTATACAACAACTTTTAAGACTGAAAGATTCAGGGAATAGTTTTAAAATTGCCAGTTCAAAACTTGTTTTACTGTTTCTTCATTGTCTTTATCTCTTACAAAAAATGCTTCACACTTGTTTTTTATTGTAATCTTAGAAAAACAAATACTTTATTAACATTAAAGGAACAAAATTTTAATAAAAGTTTCGTAAGAAACAGTTCCCACTCTCACATACAGTTGCCTTATTTTGTCTTACTTGAACCACAAGAAGTGTAATTTCAAATAAAATCTGTATCCATATTAAAGAAGCTGCTGCCCATGTACTGGGAACTACAATCTGAACACTTAAAATATTTCACATTATGTTAAATAAAAATACTTTTTATTCCAAGTTTTCTTTTCCCTAGTTTAAATATTTGTATTAGAATGTATATATTTCACTGATGAATGTGATCTTGGAGAGACCACTTTACTAAATCAAGCAGCTATTGAAATCTCTGAACCTCTTGGGCTTCCCATTCTTTGCAACAACACGCAGGTTTGATGTGTTAGTCAAGATGGACACTGCTCTGCACAGTGCTGCCTAACCAGGCACATGTCCATCAGTTTCCCAAATTTGCTTTAGGTGTTCTTTTCCATGAGCCATTTATCCTTTATCCGCCAGGGGTTATAAAGCCTCAGTTTGCTGGGAGATTTGTCTTGAGAAAAATGGAATATTTCTAATAATGTCTGTAGTAGCATGATGTTTTCATGATGTGGAATGAGCCTATTCTGATGTTTTTACAAGGTTGATTTTTGGTTTAAGCAACCTGTCAACAAGTTGTTTTAAAGTTGTTAAAGCTGCAACTACTTTTTGAAACACAATGGAAAATTTACATTCCAGTCTACTAAGGAACTGAAAGTTCTGGCAGCAGGGTTGGTAACAAGGGATTTTAGGTTCTGTCAAATTCACCAGTGCAACTAATACAATGCGTCATTTGGGTCTAAGCATGGAAAAGCCCTTGCTGGCTGAATTCAAGATTCACAACATTATAATAAGCAGAATCACCTCAAAAAACCACAAAACTCCCCTTTGTCATCCTTGAAATTCTGCAGCCATTGCAGGTCATCCCAGAAATATCTTCTTCCAGCAGCTGAGACTTGTTTCATGAATCCAGAAATGGAGCTACACCAACAAAGCTCATCCAAGAAAACTTCTTCCGGAAGCAGCTGGTCGTTGTCGTTCTTGTTGTCCTTTGGTGCAGCTGTACACAGACTAACCGGTGCCTCTGCCAAAACCGTAGCAGAGCTGCTCAGTCCTATCAAGGTTGGCGTAGAAAAAGTGAAGCTGTCCGGCAACAAGATGTGAAGTATGGATTGAGAAGAAACTCCACTTCTGGCAGTTTGTGAAAAACGCGTCTCCCAGAGGCAGTGTTACATCCACAGAAACATGTACTTTGGTTCTCGGGCACCTGCCAGAGCCCTGCAGATGCATTCGGAGTATATATATGTATATCTAAAGGGGAAAAAAACCCCCAACAAAATCCAGACATCAGCTTTCTCTCCGATATTTTTGACTGTGCTGGTTGAGCATAGCGTTTTCCCTTCATATACTTACTTAGTTCTGGGCTTCTTTCAGTTCTGCACTCCCCAGGCAGTTTCCATCTCTTGGATGAGAGCCTTAAACTCTCTAATTATGCTGTTCTTTGCCCCTGCTATGAGTGTATCTCTTGGGGAGACTAATGTTTTTAACATTTTTGATTTGGTACAAGATACTGTTTCCCCCTCCTACCTCCCATCAGTCTTATGCATTGTTTCTAATTACTCTTTACCTCACATATTTCTTTGAGAAACTTAATATCATCACTATAAATCACTAGTTCTGTCTGTTGCTGTTCTTACAGAGCTTTTATTCTGACATAAGGTACTTCATAATATTTTCATTTCCTCACATGTTGAGTGCCTGTTCAATTCAACTGCAATATTACCTATTTTAGCAATTCCTTGGAGCTGGCTATACTGTACAGAGTTTGCTGGTATCTGCGAACAGCAAGAAAACAGGGTAATTAATTTTTCACCTTTTTCTGAATTTTAGGGCACGGTCTTGTTTTGAGGTGCATAACACAGCACACGGTTCCAGGTGCTGTTCATATGTAGCGCAGAGTTACCTTGTGCAGAACTTCGTGTTTTCTTGAAGCTCAGGAGCTTCTTGTCAGTCTGTTTCTGACAGGCTGCGATGCCAGTTAGTAGCAGTTCTGCACCCCAGGGGATTTACCGCTCCCCCAAACTTGGTGACGTCCGATCAAGATGCATTTCATGCTATTTTACAGGTTGTTAATAAAAATATTAGGTGGCATTTGCCACAGTGTCAACCCTTGAAAACATGATTCATAACCACTTGCCTGTTTAAACTTGGAACCAGTGACCACTGTCTTTTGAGTCTGGTGGTACAGTCAGTTTTCCACTCTTATTCTGGACCATATCTCCTTAGCTTGCCTACAAGGATACTAAAGGAGCCTGTATTGAAAGTGCTGTTAAAGCTGAGGTAAATGATATGTGCTGTGCTTTCCTCGATCACAGAGCTTGCTACTTCTCTGTAAAGGTTGATCCATTTGTCCTTGGTCAGCCTGTGCTTTCTGTTCTCAGTCACTTTCTTGTTCTTCATGTTTCTGGAAGTGCCTTCTATGAGGACTTGCTCCCTACATTCATAGAATCATAGAATCACTGGGTTGGAAAAGCCCTTAGAGATCATCCAGTCCAACCGGATCTGTCCACCACTAAACCATATCTTTCAGCACCTCATCCACCCGTCTCTTAAACACATCCAGGGATGGTGACTCCACCACCTCCCTGGGCAGCCTGTTCCAGTGTGTGATAACCCTTTCGGTGAAGAACTGCTTCCTTACGTCCAATCTCGCAGCCTCCTCTTCTCAAGGCTAAACAAGCCCAGTTCCCTCAGTCGCTCCTCATAAGACACATTCTCCAGACCCTTCACCAGTTTTGTGGCCCTTCTCTGGACACGCTCAAGGACCTCAATGTCTTTCTTGTAGTGAGGGGCCCAAAACTGAACACAGTACTCGAGGTGTATCTACTTCCAGCCTGTAGATTGCCCCATACCCGTTCCTTGCCTTCTTTGAGGTGTTGCCCAAGGTTTTATTTGTTTCCCCAGAAAATCCAGTTACAAATACTGACATCTATAAAAGACTAAGTCTCCCAAAGGGAAAACTTTGGGGTTTAGAAGTTCTCTTTTCTAAGATGATGTCAGTGAGTTTTTAGCATAAATGGAAAATTATTTTGACATCACATGATATTCAGTTAAAAATTCTCAGTGAGCCCTACTTTCAAATTGCATTTCATCAGCCATTGTTTGTTCAATTTCTCCATATTGAACTAAACCCAGAATCTTTTGGTAATTGATTTGAGCTAAGTGTTGACTCTCTTAATTTCAGAAGATAGTTGTAAAATTGCACTTCTATCCAAACAGTTTTTTAGTGAATCACTTTACATACCCATAGAAATGTGATATTTTTTAAAAAGGTGCTAATTCCTGTTAAGTTGTAAAAATTATATAAAATGTGCGCTGATGATGTGATACATTTTTATTAAAAGTATATGCAATTAGAAAATAGCATGAAACTCAGAGAACAGTAAAGTTGCATTAAGCAAGATGAATGTATTTATGTGTGTTTGAAAGTTTGACTTTGCGTATAACTTGGGAGAAGAGACCCTGCTGCACACAAAATGAATGTTGGAATGCGTAAGAATGTGTGCTGTGTACTTGTGAACTGATTTGCTAATAGATAACTGGGCTATACTGGAATATTGTATCTGTTTTAATAGTTCTTCTAATATTTTAAGTATTTTTCTGTTGTTCCTTAACTCAGTTAACCAGGCTGTCTGTAAAGGGGTTTACTGAGTACCCTGTTTTTCTGTTTTGCAATCACTGCAGAAGTGTTTCAGTTGACCAGGGCTTTAGGAGTACACCGCAGTCTGTAGATATATTATGAATTAATCATCCCTTTCCAACTGAGTAGTTAATGGATATTGATCACTGTTTTGTCATGAATTGTAGTGTATTCTATCATTCGACTGTTGTTTGTCAAATACTTTTTACAAATTGCTGTGCAGGACCTTGTATCACAGCTGGTGTAGTTTAAGGTTTGGACAGAGTCACTGTGAATGAAGCCCTGCTGTGAAATAAAAGTCAAAAGGCATCTTGGCATCCAAACCATTTCCTTGGGAGAAGATTACAGCCTGAGTATGTTGAACTTTATTGCCATGGGCCTCATGACAGTATTCAGAAACATGCATGGCATTTCTGTTAAAGAAACTCAGATGTGCTTAGACGCGAGGGATGGCATTCTTGTGTTTATCAGTATTTTGCAAAAAAAGTTAAATGTTTTTACACTTTTGGGGTACATAAAAATATGGTGAAGAATGTGTAATTTATGTACCTAAAAATTGGGGTTCCTGATTTCTTAAACATAATTTGTTACAAGGAGGAGGAAATGACTAATCTCAACCCTAGACAAAAATGTATTTATCGAGAAAGAAGGGGGGGTGGCGACAGGGGGGACGGGACACGACACGGACTCAACAATTCTTTGAGTAAAATGTTGTCTCTTGGCTTGCTCTTGTATCAGAAGTACAGTGGAGCTGCATAGAGAAAACATGCTGCATTTGTTAACTTACGAGGATACGGAGTAAAGCAAATGGAAACTTGAAAGATCAATTAATACTATGTGCTTGATATATCTAAATTGCATCAACTGAATTCTGTCCCTTATACAACTGTGTTTCAAGGACAGTCAAACCTGTGAGAATTCAGGGCCAGGTAAAGACAAAGCTTCCTCAAGAGAGGGAGTAAAATCCTTGTAAAATGGGATTGGATCTCCTGGAATGGCAGACCTACAATATCTTGCATCCTACTGCTGACAAGATAGGTTCCTGAATGAAATGGTCATTATGATGGCTCCTAGTCGGCCGAAAGACCACAAAGTCAAAACAAATGAGTGAGGGTTCTTCTGGGTTGGGGGCAGTTCCTCTGTGTTCTGCATGTGCACTTGTATGCACTTTCATACTTTTTTTTCCATACTTTCCATACTTTTTTTTCATACTTTTCCATACAACCTAATGGCCATGAAGAAAGTATTACATCTAGTGTAATTCAGAGCACGGGTGCAATCTGCCTGCTATGGACTTAGTGTTTAATTACTGCTGTCAGATAGGAACAAGGTAGCAGTCTGAGAAGTTGCCCCTCAGAAGCCCAAGGTTGTGATTCTGGTCAACGGTAAACCTGGAAACAGTAGACAGTAAGAATGTACATTCTTGGGTTTACTTACCAAGAATCACTGCAACAGTGTTTAAGTAGAACAGAAGTTAAATTAAAAGCTTATGTTGATGACTAATATGTAAAATGTCCTAGGGTCATTTATGAAGGAAGAGTGGGTTTATGAGTCAATAATTTTGAAAGACTGTATATCTTTATCAAAATGAGAAATGTTGAAAGTAATGAGAATTACACATAAGGCAGTTTCTTCCAGCTGCTGCGTATGTTCTTGTAGTTCTGCTCGTGGATAAGTCCGCAGGTAGTCAGCTGTATGGGCATCCTAGGTATGTCTTTATTCCATCCTATTTCTCAGGTCCCAGAAGAGTTACATAATTATATCCTGTTAGCAATAAGTAACCTAATTAGTGTCATACTGGCAGTTATTCCAACAACACACGTCGTTTTGACTTGTTGCTCCAGATGATGGCTTTATCATGGAGTTAAAAATTGTAGTCTAAATGCTTTTAAAAGTGTCAATGGAAATTCCAAATTGGATTATGATTTTTTCCACCTTTCTTACAAGGCAGCATATAATTATATTAGATGTAATCAGTACCTTGTGAAATTGTTGGTTTGCTTACTTGGATTTTTAGCTCTGCTGAGATTTGAATATAAATGACATTGGTTGTAGCATTGCTTAATGTAGAATAAGTTTTCTTTTATAAAAGCTACGATTTTAATAGTTCAATTGCATTAATATTGTATTTGTATATGGATGCATAAAATTGATTGAGCTTATCTAGTGGAATGAATGATTTTTCCTAATACTGAATCATTAAAGTTCAATTCTAGTTTTGAACTACAGTTCTACATGGTAAATCCCTATTCCTTATAATAAACAAAGCATTTATTCTAAACTGGGCTGCTGAATTCTCTTACTACTTTAGACAAAAAGAATAGTCCTGTATGTTAGGTTTTATATGTCCAAAATATAAACTGCCTCGACAATAAAAATTTTATGATTCAGCAATACTCCGCCCATATACTATATCCATAGCAATAAGGATTAAATCCTGGCACCACTGAAAGCATCTGTAGAATTTGGAACCAATATTTCACCTGTCATTTGTAGCCAATGTACTGCACATAGTTTATGGTCACCTAACATGCTGACAACAGTTCTTGTCTTGGTGCTTTAAAACCAATATGACTCCAAAGTTCCTGGCATTTTTTTCTCGATTCATTATGAGCGTAGCCCTGCATGGTCTTCGTGGAACTTGACAGCATTCAGTACTTCTCCAGAGGGACAGTGCAGCGTTGAGGGTTACTTTAGCAGTATTGTAACGGAGCGTGTGTGCATCATACGGTACTGCCGGAAGAGTCTGCCTCTAGAGGTGCCAGGTTTACCTTTTCGGTTCGAATGTGTTCAGTGCGTCGTGCGGTAATTCCATGCAGTAGTCAGGCCTGTGGGTATTTCCACTTACTTACAGTGCTGCTGAATGTAAAGCAAAATTGGGTCTCAAGTTTTCAGCATACTCAGATTTATGTAGATTGTTAAAAATGTGGTGTCTGTCTGAAAAACTTACTGCCCAAAGCAGAATGTGGTTTGACATGGGAAACGTACTGTGTCAGCTAGCAGTTAATGAGAGAGACTATCAAGATGGATTTAGAAGCAAATTGCCCTCCAGGTGTTACCAATATTTATTATCTCCTAGTTTTTTATCATGTGACTAAGAGAAAGTAGAAATCCCTAAGTATCAGTTGTTAATTATTGCAGCCTGTTTGGGAAGGTGTGTAAGCTCGTGCTTAACTGCCACTGTGCTTGGCTGGCTTGGGCTTGCCCTTGTAGTCAGTGGGACATCAGAGTGCTGAAGGGCCTTGTTGGGTCTGGGCCTGCACCTTCAGGAGCAGAAGGAGCCCTTACCTGGGGTGGCTTTTCTTAGCTGTTCCTCGCTAGGATCAGATTGTGGAGGGCATCTCACTTAACGGGGACATACAATACCTTCTTCTCCAAACAGTGTTCAGGTCAGTACTTGTTCTGAAATAAGGAATGAGGAGAAGAGTTGCCTGTCCTCTCTGGTACCAGAGGCCTAAGCCACCTACCAGATTCTGGAAGCAGGCCATCAGTGCTCACCAGATACTAGCAGTCCCTTGGACCTCTCCAGGTGGTCAAACTGTAACTTCCTCGCTGTCGGTTCTGCGCTGTGATGACAGTACCTAACCGCCAGAGTTCTGCGGCATATTCAAACTGAGCGGAACATAGAAGTAAATCACATATATTTTCAAAGTAATGTAAGGAAGAACATTCTCATTTTATTATTCGCTTGTCAGTTCAGTTTAGCAAAACTATTTTAAACGTACATGAATTACTCTAACACTTCCAGTATGCTACGGAGTTGAGCAACTGTCTGAATCTATGTTCAGTGTGGCCAGAATAATGTGCCAGGTCTTCACTCAATTAGGCATGGATTCAAAGTTGTACTCTGCCTGTGATATGCTGGAAGTCCGTATTTCTTTAAGACGTTTTTTCTAGGAAATTTATCTTCTGAGAATAATTTTTGTTCCCCAGCTGTCTTTCAGCTTTTGTGAAAATTTGGGGCAACAGCTTTAATTATTTTGTGGTATTTGATTTGTCTACTTCTCTAGCAGTAGTAAGAGATGTATTTTCACAAGTGGTAAAGACATTTTTATATATAAGGTAGCTGATTGCTTTGTTTCAGGAATCTCAATTAATTGCATACAGTACGTATATGACATTTTCAGTACTTTGGTTTGACTGTAAAATTGAGAAGCCATCTTTTCAGTGCAACATCTCTGTTAACTGTGGCATCCTATGTTGCAGCTACAAAGCAGATAAACAATTAATTTCACTGTTCTTAAAACAGCAGTATTATAGGTTATTCCTAACTGAGATCATTTTACTTTTCTTGTCATATGCTGGAGAAGAAAAAATATATAGAGATAATACTTCCATGCTACAAGTCCAGGGGGTATTGCTGACATAGAATATGTGGAGAATTTCATACTTGCAAGAAGGAATGGAAAAATAATCTACTGTGTTGTTTATGTGGTGATGATGTATATCTTTGAAACATATGTTAGGTCTTGGAATATTGAATGCTCTCTAGGTGAAGATACATTGCTCAGTTTTTATAAAGATATTTTTATGTATATTTTGGGTAAAAGCCAAAACTCTTACAAATAATTTGAGCTAAGGGATTAAGTAGATAACTTGAAACGACAAGGATGGATCATCTTATACCTGGTTATAAATAAGCACTTACAGAAATAAGATAGGTATTTCTATGAAAACTGTTGAGCATTCCTAAAGGTTGTAAAGTCTCATTTTAAATGGGAAGCTTTCTAAGTGAAAAAATACTAACAATATTTATCATAAATTTATATTAAGCTACAAATGCATGTGCTGAAATCTGAATGAAGGCTAAGGATATAGATAACAATAAGAAATAATGCAGAAATTGAAAATGAAAAGCAGCTGTGGCAATGTCGTTTAGATTGCTGTTCTGACATCTTACAAAATAATTTAGGTTTTTTATACATGTGGCAGTACTGAAAGGCGTCATTTAAACATATATTGAGTTTCTCAGTGTCTACTTTTTTTATTGTTTTCCTCTATTATATTGGAATGTGTTATCCAGTGTGAACACTTGCACACCTTTTGTTTCCCATGCACAGTTAGCATACGTGCACTCATGCAGTTAGACGTGAAAACCTTTATTAACTCTGTGCAGAAATAAAGCTTCACATCTGTGAACTCTTACACTGTTTCAGAATACATATGTAAGTAGTTTTCTAGATGCTACTGTATTTAACCATGTATGGATATTGGTGTTCTCTTTAGGTGAGCTTGGTTAAAATAATAGAAGATGGAAGTATTTTTTATTGGAAAGGGTGAAGTGGATTTTTAAAGCAATGAGAAGCAAAACAGTCTTGTGATAAGTTTTTTGGTCAATTGTTTTAAACATAGTCCATAATCACTTAGCAGCCATTTAAGAAAGAAGAGTGAGATGAACACAAATAACATTCTAATGATCCTTAACGTGAGTGTTCCTATAATGCAGATTTTATATTTCTACTGTCACAGTTGGTTGGTGCCAGGTTTTCGCTAGTTGCTGTCATTTAGAGAACTCTGATATGAGATGAAGGCATTAAATGAGAAGTCTGGCAGAGGAACGCTGGATACTTCCATTTTGGAATTTGGTCAGATGTTATAGATCATTAATAGGAGTGTGATTTGAGTTGGAGAGTGCCCATTGTAAGAATGAATGTTACAAATGTTAAAATTAATTGTTCATATGGAAATGCTGTTTTGCCATTCATCATCCAGGGGAAGAATGGGGATACATTTGTGTAGTAGAACTATGTGCATTATTGTGTTGTTCAGTGCTGGCAAAAAGTGCTGATGAAAAAAATCTAGTAATTTTAAAAAAGCATCTTCTTTTAACTATTCTTGAGTATTTTCTGTCCTGTTTTTTTTAAGTCCTAAAAATTCAAGTAGTTTGTTTTTTAAATATTAAGTTACATTCCAATTCTGGTTTCTTTTAAAAGACTTCCGTAATAAAATCGCTATTTTCATCAGTGCAATTACTAGTTGATTTACTTTGGCATACCCTTTTCAGGCTAGACAGACACGAATGACATACTTGACTGTTGAATGAAGCATTCTGAGACTGTGAAGAGAATAGGTTTTCATCTTCTCTTAAAGTTAACCTTGTGCCAAACTTCTGTAGAGGCTGTGGAGGTGATTATTTCATATTAAATAAATGTCAATTTCTTTGTGTAAACTTTTGGAAAGTACATTCTTTGGTCATCACATCACTTCCATTCTAGTCGGATTTGGTGCTGACCCAAATGGAAGGAAGCTACCTTTTTATTGTTTCCTAAACGAGGAATATTTTCCTTTTTATATGTGAACTATGTTGCTGAAATTCTATTTCAGACATGGCAGTGAGAATCATATCAATACCTGTCTCTCAGAAATCAAGGGAGGATATGTATATGTGCACACATAAATACATGTTATTCTTACATATCAAGTGATCAGAAGTTACATTCTGTATAGGAAGGATATCAGAGAGCCTCCATAAGGCAGAAATGAAATTACAAACTACTGAAAATTATTTTACTTATTTTCTTTGTGTATTTCTCTTGAAGGATTGTTCATCTTCAGAAGAATATAACATTGCCGCAGCCTTGCTACCCCTGACGACTGCTTTTTATAGGGTAAGTCTTTATTGAAAACCAGTATTATTTTGTATTTTTTTACATTATCTACATTGTCAAAATGAAGACAGTTATGACAGGAGATACATGATGGGTATGAAAGTTCATTCTAAAGATGATTAAAGTCAGTGGAAGTTTTTTAATAGACTATCATGGACAATGCTCCAGAATTACACTTACTGATGTTGGGTGTTATGATAAACTTACCCAGAACTAGATGCAGGCTTATATGTTGGCTGAATTATAACTACTTACTAAAATAATTGAAAAGAGTGATTTCTGACATGATTGTTTAAAAAACTGTTTATTGGATTCCTTTTTTTAAATTTGAAATGTTAAGCATTGGCCAAAAAGTACAAGTTAAGTTTTCAGTCTGTGTAGTTGTCAACACTGGAGAATATTATGAATGGCTTGTTTTAACTGTATATTTGTTTTCAATTTCTTGGGTTTTTTTTCATAGTGTTTGATAGTGCTAAAATATAATATGATAGTAAATATGAAAATGTAAATAATAGAAATTCTCCAAGCAGTTCTTTCAGAAGTGAAACTTTCATAGTATGTCTGTAGTTATTTCAGTGTCCCAGGACGGTAGCATTTTCAGCAATTCTTATTAACTCAGATATGTACATCCTAAAAAGTGGCATTTGAGCTAACCAGAAGTTCAGAACATGGAATTGCTTGCAATATTTAATGTGACTATTGTTATACAACCCAGTTTGGGAAATAAGGGTTTAATCTTTGGTAATTGGTACATCATAATACTGCAGAGTAGTAGTTAGGGTGACAGTTTAGCTAGACATAAATAACGTGACAAGTTTTCTATTCCCTCTCTTTTGAGTCCTCGAGTAGCAGAATTGAGATGTTTGTCATTTGTTGGATTTGTTGAATTTGGAGAAAGCTAATGAGCTATAGAGATTTTCCATTTCCCTGTTTCATTCTTGCTACTGCATCAATATATTATGAAGAAGGATTGACATCAGTTTTGGTTTATTTTCTGTTTTTTAATTCCTCTAATAAAAATGGACAAGAAACTCCTCACAGCTTTTTACCTTGAGAGGTACAAAGAGTGTTTTGAGGAGCTGTAGCAGGTTGGTTAGATTCCTCATTTGGTAAAGTCTGATAAAGAGGGGGCTGGGGGTGGGGGTGTGGGGAATAGCAGTAAAAAAAACCTCTTTTTTTTTAATGGAGTATCATGAGTGTTGAAATAAGTTTAACTAAGTTTTAATTTCACAATCAAGGAGAGGAAAAAGCTGAATTAAATATAGAATATCTTTTAAGTAAATTCTTCTATACATTCTATTCTGGTAGGAATACCGAGATCTCTCACCATTTCTCTCACAAAAAGTTCTGTGAAATCTTTTGTGCGATAACCTAGTCCCACACTTAATATTTAACTCTAAAGCTATACACTCAGGAAACTGTGAGTCCCCGGATACAAGAAGTATGATGATTTTTTTAATGTCCCAGACCTGAATTAAAAATTAAAATAACCTGACTGTTAAGTTGCAAAAGCCAGCTGTTAATGCATAATAGAAAAAGAATTTTGTTTTTCCCAGATCTAATCCTCAGGTTCAGTGATGGCCCCCTTTGGTATGTCCCATTAGATACAATTCTTTGGCAAAAGTAGTTATTTTGGTATAAAACTATTCCTACTAAACACAAACTGATGTGTTGTTCAGGACATAATATCAGTAGACAAATTTTGCAGTGATTACTTAAAGTTAAGATTAACAGTTTAACGTTCTGTTTGGAACTTGAGTAAAAATGAAACTCTTGGAGCATTTTTTAGCTTCTCTAGAGGTTTCCAAAATCGTATCCTATACTAGAGGAGAACAAGGGATATCGGGTTTAAATTGAAAGTGGGTAGATTTTGATTGGATATCAGGAGGAAATTCTTCCCGGAGAGGTGAGTGAGGCACTGGCACAGGTTGCCCAGAGAAGCTGTGGATGCCCCATCCCTGGAAGTGTTCAAGGCCAGGCTGATGTGGCTTTGAGCAACCTGGTCTAGTGGAAGGTGTCCCTGCCCACGGCAGGGGGGTTGGAACTGGATGGTCTTTAAGGTCCCTTCCAACCCAAACCTTTCTATGGTTCGATGTTCTACACAGCATGAATGTGTGTAGAAACAATGTTCTGTATCAGTATTCTTAAACTAAGAAAAATGGGTGTCATTTTTCCACCCTATTAACATCTCCATCCCCACGAGGGACTCCTGCTCTAGTTACACTAATGTTCCTCTTCCCCTGTTTTGTGGAGAAATAGTATAAAATCCTTCTGCTTTGCTTCTCTCCCTTGAGCTTACTGCTTTCTAATATATTAACAGTTTATAAGTTCTCTTTTCAGTGGGTTTCCCTTTACCAAAACCTTAGAATGATTATAGTTTTGTTGCTTAACACAGCATATTGCTCTTCTGTCTCTGGTAAGTCCAGAGGAATGTACAAACTGAAATTAAGGTCATTTGGGGGATTATTTGTTTTTTATTAAAATACCTTCAGGAAAACTGGTATGTTTGCACTGTCAATCTCTGTCATGGCCTTTTCTGCTGAGTTGCTTGTCAGGTTCATTTCATTACCACATACGCTGCAGTTTACGCACACGCGCGCACACAGTTCAAGCTGCGTTTCATTTTTCTGTAAGCAGGGCACAGGTGTTCTGCTGCTGTCACTTCAGTACACAGAACTGTCTTACCTCTGCTGTAAGCATGATTGTGTTGATGCTTTCCAAAAAATGGTGGAGTATGTACTTGTTTTTTATTAATGTTTCTGTTATCAGAATACCATGGTTAGTGCAAGCAGCATATTAAATATTATTTCACCTAGCCCTGTTGAAATTGCAGTGTGTTCTTGGTAGCCAGGAATAGACAGGAATTGTGAATCTAACAGTGACAGGTTTTCATTTGTGTGTGCGTTGGTATTACTGCGCAAGTGATATTCCAAATCCAGTTATCGATGAGAAAGCCTGTAGTAAATCTAAAAATGTTGTACAGTTATATCAGTCCAATATATATTTTTGCTGTCTATCTTTGCTATAGCATTTTGATGGGAAATTATGGATGGGATTTCATGTCACAACATTTTATTGTTAATGTAACTTCTGTTGCTTCAAGTAAAATAATAAAAAGAAGTTACACAACATCACAGTTCCTTTGTGATGACTGTTGTGTGAGATGTTAAATTTCATTTACCTAACACAGAGCAGACCTCTGCTGAAACAATTACCTGTTCTTTCTGTGAATAGCTTTACTGTACACGGCCATACATAGTGCAGGCACCAAGTGTTTGAGGTGTGTGAATAATGAGAAAGATGTATTTTCATCCAGCAGATAAAACCAAGAAACTGAGTAGTAGGAGGAACATGCTCCTAGAGGTCATGTTGGTAAGATTCTGGAATGGTCTTCTAATGAAGTAGTCAGTGCTCTAGCCTTGATGTATTTTAAAATATTCTTGGGAACACAGTAAAAAATGTATAGAAAGGAACAAGCTTCCATGATCTAACAGGTCTTTTCTTAATATCTTTGCTTATGTAAAGATTAGTCTAGGGTATTTCTACATAGATTTAATTAAAGTAACAAGAAACTTCACCCAGTGTACTCCATGCTATCAGCTCTTGTGGTGGCTGGTGAAATTTCAGAATTCCAGCTCCTGAAGTCTGGTGAGTGATCTGTTCTGAAACTTGATCAGCAGGATTTGTTGCACTCTAACTCATAGCTGGTGGGATTAAATTCATAGACAGGAAGTCGGTACGGGTTGCATATTTGCGGCCTGGAGAAATAATTGAATTTTTCTAGAAAAAAGTCACAGTGCTTTCGAAAAATTTTAAATATGGGACATGAGCTGTTAGCAAAATGTGACTCATTCAGTGACAGTGGACTTTGGTGTGTACTGTTAATGTCACAAAACCAAACACAACTTTTGCTTATGGGTTCAAAAAAGGTTTTAGTTTACCATTAGTAATACTGTTGGAATTTTGTTTAAAATTGAAACAGTATAAATAAAATGTATTTATACATGAAGATAAAAGAATTTTTCCATGTTGTTTTGGTGAAACCCATGCTTATTTGGTGTGCAGTAATTTTTTCTGTGTATAAAATAGAAATGTAGTATTCCCTGGTGCTGCAGAAAAGAGGT
Source organism: Eurypyga helias (assembly GCF_000690775.1). Taxonomy (NCBI): domain Eukaryota; kingdom Metazoa; phylum Chordata; class Aves; order Eurypygiformes; family Eurypygidae; genus Eurypyga; species Eurypyga helias. Next base: position 37,454 of record NW_010250585.1, read on the forward strand.
CGTTTTCTACACATGGGAAGAAAGGACAAGGTGAAAAAGACGTATTTTAATCATGTTTTCATTTTATTAACTCATCAGGGAGGGCAATTTGACGATTGTATAATTGGTATTATTGAATTCACAGGATTTGGATGCTGTATTTCAGTTACATTTCTTTGCCAAGGTGGCAAGATGTTGTGTAGACTAGACTACGTTTCTTGAAAGTTTAGTGTGCAGCAAGGTTATGATCAATGGCAGGCACCAGTTTCAGCCCCTCTGCTGGGCAACAGGCAGTGGGAGCAAAAGTTCTCTTCCTCACTGCTATTTCATGCCAAGTAACAGTCAGAGTCCACTTCTTGACCCTTCCTTCCTCCCTCTTCAGCTGAGGTGATGCTTGGCAGTCTGATCATTCATTCTTTCTTGCATCCCTCAACCACTGCAGAACCCATGTGCAGATTATAATACAGTTTTCTCATGCTCAGGGGATTTTTTCAAAATTTTTTTATAAAAATCTTAGGTTTAAACTGTGTATAATCATCTGTGTTTCCATACCTGTCTAAGGATATTCTACCACATTACATAGTAGGTAGTAATGCACTTGCAAATTTTTGTTATTTGGCATTCAGAAGTGGCAGTTCTGATCACCTGTGTTTGAATAAAGGAAGTGGCATAATAAAAATATACTATTCTGAAAGTGAAGTCTCTTCTGTGTAGAAATGATGAGCGGACTTCCATATTTTATGGATGAACACTTCTTTAAATTGCAGTAGACAGAGCAGTATTATTTTTTGGAATCACAAGTATTTCATTTTGATTTCTGAGTCAGTTGTTTTTCGTAATGGCTTAATGTACGGTTGGATAGTGCTGATCTTATTTCAGCAAAAATAACCCAAATGCAGTAAACTGTCTCAGAGATTGGAGGTATTACATCAAAGCTGACATTTGTCATTTAGCACAGTGCAGTGAGATGCATTGGAGACTGCTTCCTAATTTTTATGTGACTAAATCGCGTAATTCTTGGGTGGGGTGAAGGGAAGGAATGATTTCTATTGTTGTTTCATTTCAGTTTAATGCTTGTAAGCCACCGAATTTTTAATAAAATTTCAGTTGGGATACAGATCCTAATTTTGTTTTGAACTTGTAGTGTGAGATCAGAGAAGGAATTTGCAGACCAGGGCTAACTGGGTGTGCTGTTGTGTGGCTGTGCGTCTGCATGTCTGCCCACTTGTCATTTGTACTCCGTACACCTATACCTTTCTCTGTTGAGAAGGAAATAGAATTACATACAATAGATGAATTGCTTTATTCAGTGTTTTTAAAAGACTACCAAAAGTTGGTAAATCATTTTACTTAAAAGTTTTGAATATAGTACAGAACATTTATTCAGGTCATCTTAGGAATTATCCTAGTAGCATTTTTGGGATGAAAAAGATGTTAGTCCATATTTGTTGGAAGTGGGTTTTGTTTAAGTTGGTTTAATTTTTTTTTAATTATCTTCAAGGTGAGTACAAAATTGGTATTTAAGAAAAGAATTTTAAGTCAGTGATAAAATGTGAAACTGGAAGTACTCCATGTTAAGACACCAATATAAATAATTCTGACATTTTCTGCGGTGAAATGTATATGCTGTTTTGCAAAGTGTAATAATAAAATTAAATTGATTTGCGTGTGTATTTTCCTAGCGGAAATGAATTACCAAGTTTCAGTAACAGTTACGACAGACGCTCAGTGGAAGAAAGCCTTTACTCCTCGAAATGACTGAATAAATGACCACTTTTACTCCAGGCTGTTAGGTGTGGGAAGGATTCCCAGTTATAAGGGCTTTCTCTGAAGATTAAAGAGACAGTACCAGAGAAATTTAGAGTAGTTTCTCAAATTTTAACTATTACCATTAAGCACTTTTCCAAGAGAGACCAATTCAAGGTTAGTTATGTAACAGAAGCAGCCTAATTTGAATGTGCTTTCTGTTGTATATCATCATCTGCAAAGTCACAGCAAAACTACCTGATGAAAAGCTGATGTAGAAATCTGTGATAATGGGTGAAGAGTTGATTCCTTTTTTATGTCTTTATCAGGCAAGTGCTACAGTTGGTATCAGCTGGAATAAGTGCAATACTGGTCCAACTGTACTGTGGAAAAGTTAGTACTAACATTATCTCTGTTACTTTATAACAAATAATAGTATATTAGTCTTTATTTTAGAATTTATATAAATACCAAGGAATTTCATGAAGGTTTTGGATGATACAAATAATTTTGAAAGCAAAATTAGGGTGTTTTTTTGACATTTAACATGGGTTTTCATTCTTAAGTTATATTTTTGCACAACTGTGATTGGCCCAAAAAATTCTCATGAACATCAGCATGCTGTTAGTCTTCTGTAAAGCTAGTAAGACTTTCTGTAATTAGCTTTCTATACTGCAATATTTTCATTCTTGCATTTAGTTGCTCTATTTTCTTCTAACAGTTTGTGTCTTACTCAGATGTACTTGGGATGAAATCAATTCTACTTTAAAATACTCCACTCTTGAATTTGCTGGCTTTTAGGAAACTCTCATCCTGAAAGACTTCCTTTATTGTTTTGGCATGAAGTTTTGTCTGCTTCCATTAATGTTGTTCTTGTAGCTCTGTTCTGCCAGTTCTGATACTGTCTTAGTCTATGGAAACGTTTTTGTGGCTGAAATTGTATTAAACAGCATTATTTTTGATACTATGCTTATTATCCACTTCAGTATAGTAATCCCTTAAACGTAGAAATACATTAAGTTGCCTGCTTAAAAAACAGCAAGAACATAACTGTGTCATATAGAGGATACTATGGAAGAAGCTGAACCACAAAAGGAAATATATGTACACAGACTTTAAGTGGGTCCCATTTTTTATCTAAGTCTTCTAAAACAGCAGTGAATTTAAGGAGATGCCACAGGAGAGAAGAAAGGTTTTTTTGCAGTACTTCAAGTAGTAAATATCAAAAGAACATGTGTTAGCTTTCATCATTGGATTTTGCTGTTCTTTCACTGCCAGAGCCCTAATGCTTCTTTGTATCAGCAGAGATTGTAATGTTTATACTCTAGATACCAGTCTGGCACGTTAGGAGAAAGTGAGTGGTAATGTTGCTGCCAAGTGATGCCCATGCCCAGTTTTGCAGGTCTAGGGTTGGATGCTAAGCCCTTCAGGTGATTCATATTTTGTTAAGAAAAGAATACATGTGTATCCTTTAATTTTAGGTCAGTTCCTAGACTTCTGACACTAGTGTAACTTAAACCAGCATGCAGTAAGTTTACAATAATATAAGATAGATTTTTAAATTTTAAATTCATTTAATATGTAAATTACTCTTCTATATGTGATGTTGTTTAACAATTCTTCATTCAGAGATCTTACTCATTTTGCACATATTCAAGTTGACAGACAAAAGATTGTGTAAGGGTATTTTACAGTATTATCAAGTCTGTCTATTAGCATTATTTGCATTACTGCAAAATTCAGGAGGCCTAATTATGGACCAGAACTGCTGTCGTACCAAAAAAACCCCACAAATATGAAGATCCTTATTCTCAAGGGCTTAAAATACGAATCTGAAACAAGTTGTTGTACTTGAAGCCAGGCAGTTTGGGGCACTGCAAGGAAGTTGTAGAGCAGTACTAGTCACTGTTATTGCTGGTGAATCTGTCCACCAGTAGGTTAACTGTGGCTGAAGTTTTTATAGACATGACGTGAAAGCAGTATTTTATTGAATTTTGAGAAAGGATAATGTGGTTACTTGGCAGGTGCTTATGAATATGCGTGGGGTCATAGAAGAGCATAATAATGGGATGGTCCAAGTTCTGTCAGTATTTCTAAACACTCTCCCAGTCAAGGAGTTTTATTACATCCATTAAAAGTTCCTTTCATATAAAGATTATGCTTCATTAAATTATTTTTGTAAAAGTGGACACCCTGTTAAAACAGGGATCTTGGGATTCTTGTTAGCTATGACTGAGTCGTTTTTCAGTATCACTTGCCCAGATGCCGTATGTCGACTTTGGTCCTTAAGATTTTAATTAGTGTACTTCGGTTTTGAATGGATATATAATACATGTCTGTGGAACAGCTTTTATGTCTTTGCAGGTAGAGCATGTCTTACTTCTGAAGCTATTTTTAGGTGGAGAAAAAAAAAGTCTGGAAAGTTTAGTGTGACAGTTCAGCACTTTAGTAGGAGAGACTAAGTAGAGGATTTTTTTAACATGTCTTTATAAGGAATTTTGTAAATTACTGTAGTAACTTTGCTCTGGTGAAGAAGCTTGCTTTCCCAGAATGATAACATCATGAGAAACATGGACGAGAACTTTGCAATCTGCAATTCCTTTCCTTAGTGATTTGTGGGATGAAGTCAGGAAAAAGACAACCCCCTGTCACTTCCTTCCAACCCCGCCCCCCCCAACCCCAATTAAAGTAAGGAGTAAAGGAGTAAATGTTTAGTTCTGTAATTGAGGAACTGATCCACTACCTCCTGGAATAAACAGAAACCTTTCCATTGTATTCCCACAAGCATTGGTTTACTTAATTTCTAACTATTCCAGTTTCCACTTGAACTCATTTTCTAGCAATGATACGGAACTCTGGTTTGACTGCAACAATTTTAATTTAGTTATAGCCCATCTCTGTAAGTTGTTGTTATTTCTAGGAGGGATTACAGTGTTACAGAAATACGGCTTCATTTAGAATTTTCACCATGAAAGAATTTCCGGTGGTTTAATTTAAAATTTCTGGTAAATCTTCTGACCTTAAAGTGAAAGAATGTAAATCTGAAGTAACAGTTCCATGCATTTTCCGTATCTGTGAGTTTGAGTTCACTTCCTGATCTCTGGATCCTTATTCCAGTAAAACGGAACCTAATTTTCTGCATGAAAATGCAATTCCTTTCACTGAACTCCATTTCATTAGAGCATTATTTTCTGTCATGATTTAAGCAGCATTATTTTCTTTCCCGGGGAGAGCAGGTGCTTAGAGATGGTAAGGGGGATAAGTTGATGATATAGGTGTGTATATTGCCTGCTTTTGTGTAAATTTCTGTTGCCATCCGAGATACCTCATCAACAGTTTAAACTGGATGTGTCCAGAATTGGGGTGTCAGAAATGCTTTCCTGTCTTATGGATTTCCCCTTCACTCATATGCACTATTATTATTCTCCCAGTGATTCAAGCCCATAACTAAAGTTTGTATCTGCTGCCCTTGTCGTGCACATCCCTGCATTTTATCCATTTGCTGCGTCTTTACTCTTCATAATAATTCCTACAGTTGAAATTCTTGTTAGGATTCTCCTCTTTGCTTCCTCTGATTCCACTGGCTTTCTGAACTTGTGGATACCACATCAGCATGCTGTCATTAGTTCAAAACACTTCTGCCACTAAGAATTGACTAGGCAGATGTTGTAGCTGTCCTGTTCCTCATGCACTGCTCGTACCATATCAGGATCATATCATTTGGCAGAAGAGTTCCTTACAATATCCTGCTCCGTAGTGCACTTGCATCCAGCACCTGCACAATCATTTTCTTTGCTTTTTGCTCAGACTGGATCTTCGTTTAATCTCTCAAATGACTTCCCTCACAACGCACAAAGTTCAGATACCTTGTCCATACTTTCAGAATTCATCGTATTGCTCTTCTCAGTTTTGCCCATCCTCTCTTTCACCTTGTGTACCACGTAGTATATATAATTGGTATTGCCAGGATGTGATCTAATACTGTTACATTGTGGTTTTATTAATTTGCAGTTTATATTCTGTGTTGTACCCTTACATCCTTCTGATTATTTTGCTCATCCTGTTCTTGAGGGCTGTTGTTTTAATACTTTATTCAGGTAAGAGACCGCTGTATATTGAGGAATACCACCCTTCCAATGCAGTCACACAAGTGCATGCTCGCTGCTGAGCCACCTAATGCCAAAGGATTATGTGACATGTTAGAAGATTTTAAAAATAGCTGTGTCACATTTGCAAAAACTTTTCAGATGGATTCACTACTGCAACTGAGAATTTTCAAAATCTGTAGTTTAACAAATGGACTTAAACCTTGGTGAATAGAGTTATGGTAATCTCTATAATGAAATTAGATTTTAAAAATACTTTATTTAATGTAGACAGGGGAAAAAATCTTGGAACTTAACCTTATTTAGAACTGTGAAGTTCTGGTATGAAAATGTCTTCGCTCTCCCTTTTTGTGGGTTCTGAACATCCTCCATTGTAGATGACACTAGTTTCTTTACTGTGTTCTGTGTATAACAGAACTTTGTAAATCTTTTTGTTATCTCTTTGGAGGTAGAAGTATGTTACTGTGCATTATTTAATGTTACATGTAACTTTGTATTAGCGTATGTCTGTCTTGATATATCCATATAGAAATCGAAGATAATCTGTATGGCTTTAACTAATGTATAGTAAATTATACATGATCTTCAGGAATCTGGGATTAAAGATCATGAGTAGTTAGATGTTTAAGTCAATTTTGCCTGAAAATATATACAATAAATAAAGCTCCATCAGAATTACATCCCAATTTTTGCAAAATTCTAGAATTCTATTGCCCTCTGCTGGTTTAGTGTACCTGTCTGTGAGTTGGGAGCGCTGAATTGTAAGTGAATTGGCCTTTCATTCATTTTTCATGGTGAAATAATAGTAGGTAACAGAGTAGTGAACCGCGTTGCTATTCATGCTTTGTAGTATTTTAAAATATTAATAATTTTGAGTCCGATCTTGTTTGGTGGGTTCCTGTAAGTAGGAGAGGTGGCAAATTCTTTTTGTTTTTGTTGCTGAGCTTCTCAGGTTGGAGAAGCTTGATTTAGTATTTTGGAGGGGTTTTTTTCCAAAGCAGTAAAAATCAAAACTAAAATAAATAATAGCAGCAAAAGCTTCACAGTTCTTACTTTGTGCTTTTATGACTTTTCCTCATATTTGTGTGTACAATACATGTGGGTATAATTTTATATTTTAGACCAAATGGGAAAACCATTTATTGAATGGAATTTTTTGACTGGTGTTATCCATGCAGAACTCAGTCAGACTTGAAAACATATTCATATACAGTTATACCTGTTTGAGTATGTGTATGCTGTGATAAATACTGAGATATATATATAGGCACGGTGTGATGCAGTGTTGTCTGCAAGTAATACACAGATAAGCCTCACTCCTGCAGGTCAATCTATGTAGGTTGGTCCCATGGGACTTCTTTGAAGTCCTTTTGAACTTTCCAGGTATATCTGTGTGTGCACAACATGGGTCTGAATGCAGGACTGGCTCAGAGAATACGTTCACATGCAGAACATGCTTGACGTCGCCTTGCGGAGGGGCACGGTGTTGCTCCTAGATGGGGAGTAACCCTTAAAGTAGCAGTGACACTATATCCTGGATGATGTATAAGCCTACACTTGGCGACATCCAGGGAGAACCTTAACCAACACAGGAGAGGAAGTGCTGTGATCTCCTTTGGTGTGCAGAGAAGATCGGTGTGTAATTTCATGGGTGTTGCAACAGCTTCCTCACAAAGGTCAAGCAGATAACCCGTAGCACAGTGGTTCCTCGAGGAGCTGAGGAGGAAGCTATTTTTTGCATTAGAAAGCAACCACCTTCTCACCTCTTCTCCTTTTCACCAAAAATACCCAAACGAATAACCCAGAATATAAATTGGAGACAGAAGTAAACTTCCAAAGAAAACTGCATTTCTCTAAGAAGTAGAGTACTGCTGAGTTTGACCCTTCACTTCCATAGCAGTAAAATCCTGTGAGAAAAGAGCAGTCTCAGGTAGATTTATATTCTGGTTTTTACTCTTGTTGTTTTTAACTCTTCCACCTTCACAATCAGTAACTGGATCCTTTGCCTTGCGAGACTAAACTTGCTTTCTTCTTCAAGCTTTTGTGGTGAAAAGGGTATTGACTGAAGAGTGCTCAGCACAAAGCATGCTTTTTTTCTCCAGAAACAAGCAATCGAAATAATATAATGTCATAGAGAAGCTCTTTGGGGACATGCACCTCTGTGAGATTGGGAGTCTCATAGTCAGTGTGCATGTTTTACGGAGCTGCAAGTATCGTTTTCAGAATCGGAAGTATCCAGTGTCAGGAAACAGAGAAAAAGTTCTAGGCAGGTATTACCCAGTGCCACTCAGTAAGGTAGAAACCATGGAAAGGTAATTCCTAGGTTCAGGAAGTTGTATATAGTCACACGTAGCATGTCCCAAATCTACCTTGTGTTTTCACAAACTGTAGAATGTAATTCGTTACTTTGATATGGGTAATGTGTGTCTCATACATAATTTGTGAGGGGAGTGTTTGGGGTTTTTTAAGTGCCATTGGTCGATTGAAAGAACTCAGTGTATATTGCCGAAGTTAATTCATTTCCTGGTGATTAATACAATTTACACCTCATTGCTAATTTAAGCTATCATACAGACAGCTTTAGAATAAGGACTTTATCAGTTCAGAACTATTTTTATTATATTCTAGGGTCTTATTTGCTGTCAGCCCTTAAATCCTCCTTTATAAGTAGGAAATTCTTTTGCTGCCTCCTACGTTTGTTCTGTCTGGCACAAATGAATTATCGGGACAGGAAGAAAGAGCATAAATATCATAGTTTAGCTGTCCTACGGAAAGAGAGGTGCAGACTTGGTTTATATGTGTAGTATTGCATGATGACAAACATTGAACAACCGTTTTACTTAAATTGGAGAAATCCTGAGCGAATTCTTCTCAGCACAACAGTAAACATTGGGCCCCTTTGATGTAATAGATTAGTTTCCATTCTAGTCAAATGGGCTGACTAAGCACTCCCAGCATAGAGAATATAGACACTGCAAGCTTCGTGGAATGCTTATATTTGTACCAAGATTATTTTTAGTCCATGGATTTTGACTGCATAGGAGCAGCAGTGTGCTTCTTAAGGTTGGTATTCATACTGGTTTTTTACAAACAAACTAACCAAAACAAGCTGAGAGTCCAAAGTGGTTTTGCCCAAAATAACTGGCACTACAAGTCCTGACTTTGTCTCTGGGCTCTGGCCACTGTCGGGTTTTGCCATTTGTTTCAACACATGCAGGTGATGGGAAGGATAATGTTTATGATCACTTAGCTTTTTGATGGGTTTCCTTTCATCATTTTGTAAACAAACTATTTTTACTTTGCCTAGGAGTTACTGCCAGTGTTGATTGATGTTGTTATATTTGAACATAAATCGCCATCGTTTAAAAGTTGTGTGTTGTACATGGCTCTTCATGGTTATAAATTATGAGCCCAGGAAGAGCATCTAAAACAACCTGTCAGCTTTCATGTCATGTTTGTCCCCATGTGAAAATAATTTGTTTCATTTTTATTTCTGCAACACTATGAGTATGGACCCAGGGTTAAGAGTTTGTTTTCTTTTGGGTTTGTACCAAAGATCACCCTTTCTTTACCTATTTTACACAATTACCTGATTTTGGCTGAGGCATTCAAGGTCAAAGGCAGCTGCTCAGGTTGATAGTCAAATCACTCCTTTGTGTGGCATTCACTACACAAATTGGCATGCATTAACTATACCAACTAGCTAGGCTGGAACACACTTTTTTTTTTTCCCCCCTTTTCTGACATATTTTTGCAGCTGTATTGTGCCTGGGAATTACTGCCAGTGAAAAAAAATAAAGAATAAATCAAAGTAAAAGTCATTGTATAGCTTTAGCAGTTACTCCAGTAACTCTTGCTTTCAAGATGTGTTGTCCATCTTTACGTTCCATGATCTCCTTGTTGTCCCTGTTCCTCTGTAACACCACTTTTGTGCATCTGGATTTTGAGTCAGGTGAGTGATTGGAGCAGATCCATTCTGTAGGCCCTGTGTTAAATGCCACAGCTGAACAAATGAAGCCATTTTAAGCTAGCTGTATACAAACCTACCAACAGCAAAATATATGTCTACGGTTCTTAAAGAATAAAGATTACTGTAAAGGAGGTAGTCCTACTGTAGATTTTTTTTTTTATTTAACATTTTCTCATTTTTTACAATTAAAAGATTCAGTGTCATTTTCAGTTGGTCATCTTACAGGCTTGACATCATCATGTGTTAGTGTATATTTTGTATGCCTGAGATTTTTTCAAGGGGTGCCCAGCAGTCCACACAAAGATCAGTAGGACACTTTGAGCTGACCTGTTCTGTGATTTAACAGCTAGATCAAGAGCCATTACTGTGTAATCAGTTCTCATTTTCTTGAGCTACCATAAACTGCATCACAACTGAAACTTGGGAATCTGTTGAACAAACCAGCTATATTCTGTTTCAATCTGTATTGAAGAAACAGTCACATTTAATGTAATTTGAATCTTCCACATACTTAGATTTCTTAACAGTTACTAAGAAATTTTGATGAAATTCTGCATGGTAAAATAAAAATTATATTTCTCACTTTTTAATGTTAAACACAGGAAGGTTGGGTAAAATTGTAGAAGTATGTCACATATCATTTCCCTGAACATGCCATTTCAGAGGACCTTGTCTGTGATAGGGAATGAATACATGGCACATGATCAGGACTTTTAGTTCATGATGTACTTGGAAGAGCAGAGCATGGAAAACACAGTTCGAAGAATTGCAAAACCAGAAATCTGTAAACCAGACTTCAAAATTTTCAGTTGTGATTTCCTAGCCTTCCACTTGAATGCCCGGGTGCCTACTTAGTGATACTAAGCATTATATATACTGGCTGTTGTGTACAATCGTACAATTATACATATTAAATTGGATAGTATTCATGCTCTATGGGAAAGTGGTTTACAATGTAGTCATTAAAGTAAAATTTAACTTCTAGATATAGTGTATATACCAGGTGTAGGTGGTATTCTGAGTGAAAGTCATTAAGTGAGGCACCCAGTAATGTACTTTATTCTTCACTTCTACTGCAGAAATAATCATAAGCAGGTATTTAGATTACCTTCTTTGCTATATGCAGTATGCAACACAAATTTGATTGTGGTGGGGTTTTTTTGTTTGTTTGGGGGTTTGGGTTTTTTTTTCCCTTCTCAAAAGGTAAGAACATATGATATAAGTTTCATTCCTCATGATTCAGGTCATTGAAATAAATTTCCTTTCATTGTATGTGGTTATCAAGAATATTAAACAACTCACTGTGAGACTGCTGCTACCGAAATAAATAGACCTACTTGAAAAAAATGGTTCATTCATAATGAGTAATTCTGTAACAATTCTGGTTTTGTTTGAGACCTTATAAGGCTCCAGACCCTTGTGACTTCAAAGAACATACCCAATTCAGTACTCTTTCAGGAGCTGGATTTGGGTCATATAGTGCAGTAGATAACAATGAAGAGAACAGTTTATCTAATCTTTTGCTACTGCAACAAATGCAACTTACTGGAAGGACTCAGTTGCCATGTACAATTATTTTAAATGTTACTACTGTAGTTCTGACTCTTAAATAAAATGAGAAGTAGTTTTCATCTGTTTGAATACTGATTTCTTTGTTGTAGGACTAAGTTATTAAAAATACTGTATTTTTGTTGGCAAGGAAAATTTTCTATTAGAAATGTGTTATGTACTATCACCACAGAATTCTTCCTCTCAAGTCTCATTCTTCTACTGTGAATCAAGAAAGCCGTGCCTTGCACTAGAGCTAGACTTGTATACAAGTTTCCTTAATGTTAATTTCTTTAATGGCACAAAACTGGAGATAATTTCTGTTTCCTATACTGCAGTACAAAAGATGGTATATATTGCATATTTCAGTCTGTACCACTGACGTTATGTATATTTCAATACTCAAGCCGTAGCCTTGAAAGGAAATGAAGTAACCGGATTAACTTTTCAATTTTGCACATTTTTTGCTTTTAGAAATTAGCACCTGGAGTTAGTCAGTTTGCTTACACCTGTGTACAAGACCATCCTATCTGGACTAACCAACAGTTTTGGGAAACAACCTTCTATAGCAACGTGCAAAATCAAGTTCGCTCCCTCTACCTTACAGCCAAAGACAACAACCATGCAGTTCAGTTAAGACAAAAGGTAGGAGAAGATACTCAAGTAAATATCAGGGTAGTATTTGTATTCACATTTTAATTTTTTCCTAAGTTATAGAGCGCTAAGTTATGGTTTCTCCAAGTTTACCTATTTTTCTTTCCTTTTTTTGCATATTAAACAGCATACAATAACACGAAAAGTAACAAAAATTTACATTTATCTGCAAAGCACTATAATTGATG
>NW_010250585.1:49655-59762 GCF_000690775.1 Eurypyga helias
TCAAACAACCACTTTTTGTATAATTTTTCCACACTTTAAGGTATATGTCTTTAGTAACATTGTATAGCAACGTAGTAAACTGGCGACAGTTCTGTTATATGAACAACCTAAACAAGCAGCAGTTCTAGTGCCCAGTGTTAGATTATTACCAAATCGATGGTTTCTGTTGAATGATACTCAGTCTGCTTTATTAAAATTGGACAGATCTTCCAGAATACAAAATGTCTGTCTCAGTAGGAGCAAAGTACATCTCTAATGCAAAACCAAAAAAATAATGGGAAGCCTTGCAGCATGCTAAACTAAGATTATTTTTTTTTAAGAATGAGCACATACACAGAGTAAAGAGCCATTTGTAATCTCTCTTCTTGTATGAAAATATCGTTATAAAACATGTGACTGAAAAATATGTGCTACACAAAGTCGTACAGCAGCGTAAAAAGAGGAAAGCAAAATAGACAGATATTCCCTGAAATACAGTCAGAACAAAGAACTGAAAGGGCATGTCAGACATATCAGGGATGAAGAGAAAAGTTCTGTGCGACTGCATACAGGGAGGCCCTTCCAATCTGATACTATCTAAAGAAAAATGAGAAGAATAGTGGAACTTAAATGAAGCATCTACTTTAACCCTCACAATTTGTGTATATGCAAAATTAGCTCAACTAGGTATGGAAAAAACATTAACAAGTTACCTAGTACTTTATTAGTTTAACATCCGGTGTTAGGTCACTGTTGTCAGCTGCCAGATTCCTTATTCTGATTTCCTCAGCCTATAATGTAATTTGACTACATACCATCTATCAAGTTTGCTTCAAGCACATGCTAGAATTGGACTCTGACACGTAAAACCATGAATGTTTCAGACGGTCTGGAAACTGTTTATATAAAAGCTTGCCTCACCTGAACATCCTAGGAATTTGCAGAGCATCACCTGCATCAAGCAATGAGCTGCATGTTATGTCTCAGTCTGATTTACGCTTGTTCTTATGTGAGCTAAGTAGATAAGCTAAAGAGAACAGCTGTATTTAAATCAGTAAACCACTCTGAAAAAACACAGAAGATATGTTTTTAGCATAAAAAAGATCTGGAAAGAAATGATGTTATTTAGATCTGTCCACGTTGTGCTACTTGCATATTTCAGTAAACTGCCTTCAAAGCTCAGTATCATAACTCTCCCTAACCCTATTGAATGTAGTTACTTGTTTTTCTTTTTTAATTAATATATAATTTAAATAACTAACATAATTTAATAAGCAGTTTAATAGGTGAAGTTTTTAATAAACATTAATTTTTAAATCACAGCTTTATTATTTCTTTTATGTCTTTATATTTCTTCCTGTATGCCTTCTAGGACAAAAATTCTGTAGGTCCAGACCAGGATAAGACAGCAATGGATCTGGCTGCTGAGCAGTTGCGATTATGGCCAACTCTGAATAAACAAACACAGCAGGAGCTAGTCCAGAACGAGGAAAGCACAGTTTTCAGTCAGGCAATTCATTTTGCTAACCTCATGGTCTACCTGCTAGTACCACTGGATACAAGTAAGAACAAGTTGTTGAGAACCTCGGCTACAGGTGACTGGGAGAGTGGAAGCAACAGTATTGTCACAAACAGGTGGGTACACAGGTTCAGTGGTAATCACTCAGGATGGGCCACAGTTTTCAAAAGCTGCTTAGTTTTCAGGACTTGTTCTAAATACCAGATTAGTTCAGTATCTTCTTTTCAAGCTCATTAATTAAGCAGAGCAGAAGTCTAACATGATTCCTCTTAAATAACAGAACTTAATCTGGAGTAATTACCACCATTTAAAGAAACATAAAAATTTTATTGCTGCAGTAATAATTTTTAATTTAGTAATGCAGGTGTTGAAGACCAACATAGGGTATGATAAGAAAGAAGACAGCAGCCCAGAACCTAGTCTGTTTGTTTTTATATAACTTGAAAAAAACAGTGCATGAACCTAAAATCAAGAAAGCATTTGTATAGCATCCATAAAATCACAACTTCTGTGCAGCAGCTGCAAGGAAGAAAGGCACTAAGGTCACAAAAAGCAAGAGGGCTAAACCACTGTGGCAAAGGTTAAATTGCTAAGGAGGCAGGAGGAGTCCAGTTACATTCCCTAGCCTGCAAGTCCAGGACATTTCGTAATAAGCCTTCCTCCCTCTCTATTTATTGTCTTCGTTATCAGCTCCGATCTGTCAGAATTCCCACCCAATAAAATTGAACGCTGACATCAAGTAAGAGATAGGCAGGCTATCAGTATCAAACTCCCCGTGGCTAATCATTTCTGCTGATTAAGCACCTCTAAACTCAGGCATTAGGACATGCTTAGTAGACAGGTTGCAGTCTATGATGCAGTGTGTGAACCTGGCCCTTACTACAGGAAGCATTTTTAGTTGTTCAGAGTACACCTCCCACCTTGCCTGCATTTTCTATCTGATGCACATGAAATTTTTCTTACGGTCTGTATAGCTTATGAATGCTTTGCTCTGCAACCAAAATTCATTTAATATATCTTTCTCTTTGTAACTGAGTATTTAACCATGGGTTGCACACAATGTTCTTGACTCTCTGAAGAGAAGAAATGGAGCTCACTTCCAAGGAGCATATTTTCTCTTCTGGGCTTGTTTGTGCTGGACTCATGGAGGGAAAGTTCCAAGTCACCATCCATACAGTTCCGATAGGGTCAATGACAGTGAAAGTAGGATATAATTACAGTAGCATCATATGCTTTTAGCAAGGTTTATGTACTGTAACTAGAAAAAAAATCCCACAGCTTGTCTGTGTCTAGCAAGTGACATGAGCATCACCAGCTGAATTTTTCACACTTGAAAATGTCTTTTTATTTATGTCTGTAGTATTGCAGGCAGTGTTGCAGAGAGTTATGACACTGAAAGTGGATTTGAGGACTCTGAGAACAATGATGTTGCCAACGCAGTTGTACGCTTCATCACCAGATTTATAGACAAGGTTTGCACAGAGAGCGGAGTTACACAGGATCACATCAAGGGTCTTCATTGCATGATACCAGGTGAGAATTGTGACAAAAAAGTGGTGTGTAATCTTTCTTTTTTCTTTTTTCTTTTTTTTTCCTAGTGAGAGAAATCCACTTTTTAATTTCAGTCACTTTCAGTAAAGTTAGAAAGGTAGATTTCTTTTCTAGACTATAATTGCTGTTGAACTTCATATAATTAGTCCCTTGATATTTAATGAGAATTTCAGAATATTAGAGTTTTCGTTAGATTGCAACTTTATTTTTCATCTTATATCAGACTTCATTTATAGCATTACTGCTTTCCAGGCATTGTAGCAATGCACATAGAGACCCTGGAGGCTGTCCATCGTGAGAGTAGGCGGCTTCCACCAATACAGAAGGCAAGTATTATGAAACATATTTGTATTCTTTACAAGTATTAGAATCATGCAATTTAGTCATCTTTTCCCCCCTCATAATGTTAGGAGGAAACATCAAAACATTGAAAGAAAATTTCCACCAGTGATAAATAAAGTGCTTGGCTTTGGTCTCATGAAGTTATGAAACTAGTAGAGCCAAACTTCATATCATAAACAAGTTGTTGCATGCCCACTGATTTTTGAAACCCAGTTTTTGAGTCCAAACGCCATCTCCCTTCTTTGGACTCAGGCTCATAACAATTTTATTTTGAAGTTTTATAAGCCGAATATTATAACTAGGCTGAGGTATTACACTGGTATCACCATTACACTTACACTTTCATTTACTTGCATCAGCCCAAGATTCTACGACCAGCTTTACTGCCAGGAGAAGAATTTGTTTGTGAAGGTCTCCGTGTGCTACTGGATCCTGATGGAAGAGAGGAAGCTACAGGAGGCCTGCTTGGAGGTCCTCATATCCTCCCTGCTGAAGGAGCTTTGTTCCTTACCACTTACAGAATTATATTTAAAGGCACTCCTCATGATCAGCTGGGTAAGAAAAATTAACAGTGGTGATTGTGGTCCTTCAGATAGGCAGGACTTTGAGCTGGCCTATCCACCTATATCAGAATGTATATACCTCAGTATAATTTTTCATGTTTCTCAGATAAGTATAATCTCTGAGTATAGCTTTTTATCACTACATATAACAATGATTGATTTTGCATTTAACTTAACTAGAACTTACTTCTTCAGATGAGGCACTAGATGCTAAATGTTTGGTTATTCCTGCGTAATGGTAAATATTTAGAGTGCTGTCTTCAGTAATTTATGTAATATAAAATCATAATATATGCTTGTCTTAGAAGAAACTTCAGCAGACTGCCACATGGTATTACAGGCTTTTTTGGACTAGCTAAAGTCGGAGACAGAAAATAAGGACATTCTTGACCATACTTTAGTAATTTCCATGGACTTTTGAAAGGATGAAACGCTTGGTATCTTTATATCTCAGTTCCATCTGTAAAGTTGGTCTAATAATGCTGCTTTACAAAGCAACTTTGTTGAGCTTCTTCACCACGAAGAGAGAACATGCTGTGTGAGATCTGCAGCTTCCACTACCCCTAGCTTTTCATGGAACAGGTTTTTTCAGCCACTGGAAGTGTGTTAAATGAAAAATACTAATGGTTTAGTGTTCTCCTTAAAATTGTTATTATTATTAACTTAACATCTGCCATTTTTGAAGCAGACTCATTCATTGTTTATAAGTTCTATAATGCAATATGAAATTTCAATAAGCTTGAAACTGTTTCTTCACCCCCTACCAACCTAGATTTTGGGGGTGCATTTCCATCATGTAGAAAGACTCGAAAGGAAGATGAATATTTTTCTAATCATCCCAGCTGAAATTAAGCAGAAATTCATTTTACAAATAATACTGTAGGAATTTACTAACTTTTCATGTATTTTGTCTGAAATTAATTCAATACCATTATTTCCATGTTGCTTTGTACTTATTCATTCCCATCTGTTCAGAGTACAGTGTGACCAAACCAGATCTAGTTCTGTGATCTAACAAGTGTCTGTAAATACAATTTTATGGTCCTCAGTTGGAGAGCAGACGGTGATCCGGAGCTTTCCTATTGCATCTGTTACGAAGGAGAAGAAGATCACCATACAGAACCAGCTGCAGCAGAGTATGCAGGAAGGACTGCAGATCAGTTCAGCTAGCTTTCAGGTAAAAGAAGTTTTTTAAAAAATTATGTGACAACGCAGCTCAGAATACTTACGAGCGGCGCCTTGTCCTGGTGTTTGTGAAGAGTTCCTTTTCCTGCCTGGTGAAGTCAGTGGAGAATGCAGTCCTGTCATAGAAACCCTCCATTTCTTGGCCTGGCTGATATTTACAGAGGGTTACCATTTTCAATCTCTTAATGTGAGTAAGTAGAGGCCTAGGCAGGCCAGTGGAAACATGCTTTCTCTCTCCTCCAGCTACATGGAATGGATATGGAAAAGCTACAAATACTGCTTTCTTCTCAGGAGTTGTCACTTTACCAGCTTTCTGTAAAAATCCATGGCAGATAGGCATGGTGCATCTCACATGGAATCTGTGCTTCCAGGAGTCTATAGGGTAGCCACCTTTGGCCAGAACCAATGAGCCCCCATATGACTTGAACAGATCCTGTTTTCCTGACTTCTGCAGAGATCCTGGTAGTTTCCTGACTGCAGGATCCCTCTCAGTGCATTCAGCAGAAACATGTACTGCTGGGCAATTGGCAAAGATGGATTTCTAAGGTTTAGGAGTTGTGAAGTCTCTGAAGTCCTCCCTACATGTTTCTTCTTGGTGGTGATTTTAACTCTGGTGAAACCCTAAGAGGTGGAAAATTGAAGGCAAGGAATTTTATATCGTGGACTGGAAGTAAAGTGCAGTACTTCAGATATGAAATACTTTGTTGGGGTGGCTGACTGCAGAATATGTTTTTGTTGAGAACAATAACTTCACATTTGAAAATAAAATAGATCATCAACATTTTACTAGTTCCTTACAATAACGGACATTATTTAGACGATCATCCTTCAGTATCCCATTCAAAAGCATAAGATGAGCAATACAAGTGAGTACAACAACCAAAAGAAAGTTGGTTTTGTGGATTTTTGGGAGGACTTCAGGCGGACTTATTTTCCAAGAAATCTTTTTACCAGAATAGTTAGCATGCTTTAACGATGTGCTAAATACAGACAGAGCTCAGTGTTTTAGTGTGGATTCTGGTCAACATCATCTTTGCTTTTGTTTAGCATAGTTTTGTATTAGGTTACGAGAACAAAAACAATCGACAAACAGTTTATATTCTGTTCCCTTTGTAACAGCTTGAGTTCAATACAGTATGAAATAGCCCCTCCTCTTTGGTCATTACTTATGATTTTCAGAAGGTTTTGGCTGCAGTTATGCTATTTAATGTCTTTAAAACTTCAGATCAGTGTAACCCCTAACGATTCAGGAGAACCTTTCAAGGAAGTCCTAGAACAACATAGTTATTAGTCATTTGGAAAGTATTTACAAAACAAGTGACATTAAAAAAGCGGCGATGACATGCACCATGTAGATGGCAAACAGAATACATGTAAGGTGTATAGGTATGTGCTCGGAAAGAAAGCTGTAGGATATTTGTTTGCTTTTTCCACATCCTTAAAGTTCTTTGGGGCCCTTTTACGAATTCCCCATTTTCTCTCTTTTAATTTTTTCCTCTCCCTGGATTGCTGACTGTCATCCTTTCCATCGAAGATGATGGGATGAGATTATGTTTTGTTCCAAAACCTTTCAAAAAGCATTTTTAGTGTGGTGGATGGATCAGTTTTGAATAGTACAAGGTTAGTTCCTTTTTAAGGATCAGATTTCAATATTAATTTTTTTTTTTTTTATTAGCAGTTTTCTATACTTTGCAAGGTGAGGCAAAAATTGGAATGATGAAGTAATGGAAGTGTAATGGTTGGGATGTATGTATGCTGAAATTGTTGATTTGATGAGAGTCTTTGAAGTGCATTACCAACCTTACTTCCCAGTTCAGGGGCAGAGCTGGCAGAGTATTTCCAGGCTAAGCTGTCCCATGTGACTAGTATTTGAACTGCTGTAGACATCTTAGTGCCAGCACTACTACTTGGATTTACCAAAATATTTTGCTCTTGATATTACGAGAATTCCAGATGCTTCTTAGTGAAAATATCTTGGTATTTAGGACATACGTGTAAAAATGAAATAAAAATTAATAAACTGTTTAATATCCCTCAAAATCTGTAAGAGATATATACATACATTTGTATTTTCTGATGGGCATAGTGTTGCATAAGTGTAGGAATTTTGCTAATATGTTTTAGGATCTTTATATCTCTTTAATTCTGTAATTCTTTTTTTCCATTTCTTACATGTCCTGTCTTTAATATGCAGTTAATTAAAGTAGCATTTGATGAAGAAGTAAGTCCTGAAGTGGTGGAAATATTTAAGAAACAGTTAATGAAGTTCCGTTATCCTCAATCTATCTTCAGCACTTTTGCATTCGCAGCTGGGCAAACAGCACCACAGATAATTTTACCAAAACAAAAAGAAAAGAACACTTCATTCCGGTATAGTCATTCTTCTTTTATTACTAATGTTCTTGTTTAGTATTAGTCAAATGCATTGAACAGTCTGACAGCTTTGCAGAACTGAAGACCATTCAAGCACTTTTTTGGGGAAGTCAAAGTAAGTGATTTTGGTAGAAGTAGGTGCTATTCTGCATCTACTTATATTTACCGAATAAAGGGGAAATCAGTGTGATATACATGTCTATTTCATATGGGAATATATTATTTTCCAAATTTCAGGCTGCGGTAAATTTGAACAGGCATCTCATTACATTTCGAAACACGCTGTAAGTAGCATCCGTAGCTATGCAGACAATGCCAACATAAAACCCAAATTTCTGTGTATTACTTCATAGGTTAATAACCTCATGTGGGTTAGAATTAATTTTACTCTTAGTACAGTCTGTACAGATGTCCTAGTCTGTTTTAATCTAGAGTTTAAGCTTTGGGTCCTCTTTTGAGGTTTGTTATACATCATTTTTTGCTAAACTAGATGGATCATTACTCTGTTCCAGAGACCGAGTTCTTGTCATTCTCTGTTGATTACTGCATTGTTGAACTAGGAAAGTAGAATCCCAAGGTAGTCATGGAATCCTAAACCTTCAGGGTTATTTCTCTCTTTCCTGCCTTTACTTTGTCCACTTTATAAATTTATCACACTGCTAGCAAAATACAAATGCTTAAAGAAAATTATGGCTGTTTATTCATTACAATTATACATAACAGACACAAATTTGTCTCGAAATAATAAAGTTTTTGTTTAAAAACTTAATATGGGAAGGTTTTTTTCTGGAGGTTATAATTTTTATCTTTGTATTAACTGAAAAATTATTAAATACATTTTATTTGGGTAAGTGGGTTCGTCATAAAATCTGTACATCCTATCAGGAAGAACCATATGTATCCTTCTAAATACTTATATTTCTATGAATTTATAGTACCTTCTCAAAAAGCATTGTGAAAGGAGCAAAACGTGCTGGGAAGATGACGATTGGACGCCAATATTTATTAAAGAAGAAGACAGGCACAATAGTGGAAGAAAGAGGGAATCGTCCAGGCTGGAATGAAGATGATGATATCTCTGGTAATAGTAAAACTTTTTTTTGTGTGTTAGTTAAATCCATCCCATTATGTTATTGAGTAAGAGATGTCTTCAAGAAGAAATTGCAGAGTCTTCCTAGGCAGGAAAGAGAAAGGTTTCAAATACGTACATTTAGTGAGCGTTTTCTTTTGTGATGACATGGCAGAAGAGGAAGCTGACTTCATTCAGTGGGAAAGCAAAATACTGGATTATTATTTTTCAATTATCAAACTATTTGCGTATAGTATCTTTTTATCGTTTTTTACATCATAGTAGCGTAGATAGAGTAGCACAGAAGCATGCTGTAGCTTCCATTTATTGTTAGACATCATGACATCTGCAATTAGGCTATGATGAGAAAGCACTATTTGGTGATATTCAAGAAAGCGAATACTACAGGAGATTTTTGTGGATTTGGAAGTAAGTGATTTCTGGAAACAGCAGAATACATTACTGAAAATAGCATTTTTCCAAATTTTGGTTGAAAAGATTTGGGGACAGAAGGTAGAAAGTGATTTTGGCACTTTATAGTTCGTGTGATGGTGTGGAGTTTGACTTTATTCCAAATACTTCTTTTCCTACCATGTGCTGCTGTCAGTACGTCCTTATCTGGACCAGTGCTAATTTATAATAAACCACTAGAGGGAACCAGATTCTCCTGTACATGAACAGGTATTGTTTTGTCATACCATGCTTGCTTTTTTAAAAAAAAAATAGCATTTCAGATTAAAAAAGTGTTTAGCAAACACTAACAATTTCTTCAAAACATCAAACAAGTGAAATTTTCTTTTTGAATGTTTGGTCAGTGAGCAAGGAAACTTCCGTGACGTAGGAGCAGATGTGTAAAAGTCGTCTGAAGCAATACTGTCTCCGTTCTCTCCAAAATGGAAGAAAGCCATTCCAGGAAAGCTAAAAAATACTCTCTTCTTTCATTCCAGATAAAAGTGGTGGAAAAAGGCAAAAAGAAATAATTACGAAATACTGAATGTCTTTACAGTGCTAAAAAATTACATTCTCAATTGAATTTCCAGCATCTTCCTTAAGTGCTGAGTTAGTGTGTGTTCTTGAATTGCAGATTCTTTGTGTCAGAAGCAATTCTGCAGGCTGTTTCTGTGTGTGCATTTGGGGTGATTTTGTGTCCTTCGCCCAGAGACACCAAGCACAGTCATACCTGTGTATTCGTACTTCTCTTGACGGTGAAGAAATTTTAAGAGCCTTTGCGTTGTTGATGTACAAAACAGCTACGTGATTCCATGAACACAGGTGTTACATGAACATTAGTACTAGTCACTTTTTCCTCCCCTAACTGTATATAAAAATATAAATCGTGATTCTTCCTATCTGCTGCTTTCCAGATGCTTTGACTGGGAAACGTGTAAGGTGATCTGAGTCTGACAGATTGCTTTTCTCTCCATGCTGCACTGACACCTCGGGTATAGTCAGCTGACAACAGTAGTAACAGACAGAATACAAGTAGCCATAGGAAAGTTGCTATTTAATCATAGAATCATAGAATG
>NW_010250586.1:0-33453 GCF_000690775.1 Eurypyga helias
GGGGAGCATCCCTCTCTCCTCGCACGCATCGCCCGCCCCCGTCACCTCCCGCGGAAGTAAAAGGCCGGTGTTGAAAACCCTGCCGTGGGACCCCCACCTCCACCTCGCCTTGTCTGCAGCCTCCCGGGGAGCGCGGAGATTCCGCCCCCCCTCCCCTAACAGGCTGCGCGCAGCGCTGCCTTCCCGAGCCCGCGGAGCCCTTCAGCAGCCTCAGAGGATACGTCTGGATGGCACTGGTGACTCCGCGGTAAGCAGCGTCTTTTAAGTCTGACAGAGCATCTGTTATTACCGGCTCCTCTCTTTAGAGCCCTACGTGCTAGACACACCTCCCGAGGGAAAAAAAATGCTGCTGCTGAGCTTAAAACGTTTAATACGCACCCCCTCCACACCAACCCCCCCTGCGCATGCTAGAGGAGGGAGGGCGGGGAGCCGAGTCATTTACAGTGTGCTAAACAGCTGTAGGGATAAATCCATCGTAAAACCACAGAACAAAGCATTCAGCCCTTCTCTCCCAGAAAAAAAAAAAGGAGTACGCGTGAAGAAGAGAGTATTTGCTAATGATGATCTTCGCTTCCCGCGGAGGAACTGGGAGATGCTCCCGGGGAGGGGAGGCAAACATAGCAACTTTCAGCGTGGAGATTTCCAAAAGAAATCACATCCGTATCCAGTGATGCTCTCTAGAGAGACTTTGCTGCGGGCCGTGTCCCTGCCTTTAGCTATATGTCTCCCAAATAGCTCCTTCCCCCCGGGTGTGCGGCTGCCTCCTTGGGGAGTCATCCCTCTCCCGAGGGTCTTACAGTTTATGTGGGCAAGGGGTGGAGAGGGAGAAGGATTGTCCCTGGCGACCACTTTCAAGGTGATTTTATCTGTTATAATCAGGGGGTGCTGTTCCTCTCTGATTCAACCCTCACCCGCACCTGGGGGAACAGGAATAGCTGCAGAGATTCAAGGTCCTTTCAAGGGTGAGGGAGGCCACAGAGGGGCTGAGGACAAAGTGACCTGGGTGGGTCGGCCTGACAACACATATTCCTCCCTCCTCAGCACACCTCTATGCCTGCCTCACCCTCTTGAAACAGGGTTGGGATTACTTGGGGTATGAGGAAAGGATAGACCCCAGGCTGCTGGCTTCTCCCTCACTCCTAGAGGCACTCATGCACCCAGAATTAGGGTAGGTGAGAGCTTTCCTTCCCTCTTTCTAACCCCAGATGGGTAAGGATGGCGAAGGAAAGCAGCCTGGCTTTCGTGTGTCATTTCCAAGTTTCCTAGGAGGAGGGATGGAGGGAGGGTGGACACTCAGATGTGCAGATACCTGGCAGAGGGGATCCTGATGTCTCAACTACCTCACAAGTGGCTTGTCGTGGTTTAGGCGACTGACTTCCCAGCCAGCAGATGGCTTGCTTGGGGGACTGAGAGAGCCAGCCCAGGAGACAGCCACCTCTGCAAACCAAACCACTCGATTTCCCTTTGGCGCTCTGGTCCCCTACCCATTCCTTGCTGGAGGCAGACACGTCTCCCAGGGGAAAGAAGTAGCTTCCAGAGCCACATTTACTGGGAGCACTTCTTGCCTTGGACTTTTTGACGTGGTTTTTGTCCAGTGAGGCTGGTAAGAGCGGGAGAAACCCTAATCCCTCTGTGGAAGAAGAGACTTGATAATGGGCACTTAACCCAAGCAATGCAGGGCTGTTAAACAAAGTGCAAAGTGAAAGCGGGAGGGGGCGGGGACGGGGGGTTGGCAGGGCAGGGCAGAAGCACTCACCCAGCTGATCTGGACAGCTCATTCCCAGCAGGGACCAGTGCAGGCCCTGGGGCTGCTGCTTTAAGCCCCTTGCCTGCAGCCCAGCTGCGAACTGCACTTGTCATCACCCGTCATGCTGCTCTGCTGCTATTTAGCCCTCGCTGGGGCTTCCACACTTCTTTACCTCAAGCATTGCAATGGACAGCTGATTTTAATGGTTTTGTGCATGGAGGAGGCAGGTATTTGACAGATGATGGGAAAATGCTAGTCAGAATAGGAATATGGAACAGCAAATCATCCTGATGGTGTGGACTGCAAAGAGCAAGAAGAAAGGAAAGAACAAATGCAAACTGAGGCAACAGTGAGCCAGATTCCATGCAAATAAATTGTTAATAGGCACTTACTAGGGGAAATTAAATGAGTTAAATAAACTGATGGTCAAACTTTTAACAGAAAAGGACATGTAATCACTCAGCTGTGTCCAGATCAGTGCATCCATAGGAGCATTTTAAAGCACAGTTAGAACTGCCAGGGGAAGGCTCAGAAACACTCATACATAATAGCTTGGGTCTCACTAGTGTTAGGGAGCTAAGAGCACCTCGGTTTCTCTTTCCCAGTTGAAACCTCTGAGCCCACCAACACAGCTAGAAAGGAGGTGTGTTGCTTTCACCCAGCAGCAAAATTAAGCACTGCCTTACTACCAGAAAAACACCCAGTTTTTCTTTCACTTTTCCCCTGCATAACGACAATGTTTTTGTGGCCCCTTTGAGGCTCAAAAGCCAACATCAAAACAGACCGCACTGATGAAATGGAAATTCCCAGCAGGTTTAGATGGGGCTATGAGTCTAATTTTCAAAGCCACACTGATCCCCTCTTGTGCAGAGCAGCTAGGTGGCGAACTGGAAAATCAAATCTACTGTTCTATTATGGATAAATACAGTATCTGGAAGAGCATCCTGCTAGGCACAGCAAAGCAGAGGGGGTGCTTTTTAATGTAAACATGCAAGTAGTTTGCCTATCAATAAAGCCCTATAAACTGCAGATCCTCACTTTCTTGTGTAGGAATAATTGTTCTTTGCAAATGTCGCACCATCCCAGGTGACTGAGTAACTATATAGGGGGGCAGATCTGAAAACAGTTTCAGAACAATCTGCAAAATATATTTGCTGAGAACTGGTGTCACCTTTGTCCAGGCTTGGAAAGACAGCTACCGAAAATGATGGTGTAGCATATGTTCAAGGCTGTCAGACATACTTCTGAGTATAGACATAAAAATGACTTTCAGGAGAAAGAAAACAAGAATGAAGCATATGGCTTCGATTTATGTGATATGGGAGTTAAAAAACATTAACAAGGGGGTGAGCAGTCGTATGACTGTGTTTATAACCGGATGTGTTTTATAGCTGAGGCACAATGTTCTTAAAAGAGCAAGAGTTAAATAAAATCCTCTCTAAATTGTGTGTGTGTGTGTAGTGGGTTATTTGCCGCATAGAAGTTTTACTTGACGTTGGCCATAGAAGCACAGACGTGTCTTCATCTGAAACTTGGGGATTTTTATCCTGAAGTGCCTCTGACTGAAAGAAAACAGCAAAATCCTGCAGCGGGCGGACTGCAGCACCCTGGACAGCACTCGGGAGTGCGTCCGTGTGCCGGTGTCTCCGTGTGGGCGCGCACACGCGCCTTCGCACGTACAGCCGTTGCTCGCATGTGTGTTTGCAGCCGTTTAGGTAAATGCAGACCAATAGTCAGCTGTACATCTGGTCACATCTGTTGTTTTTAATGCTGCGTTCCTTAGAAGATGACTGCCTGTATCAAGCTGGACAGGGCTGCTCTTGTGCATTGCATGCACCCATTAGCTGGGGTGGGTGGCTGGAAATGAAGAAGATTTCATGGTGTCCACGGAGTCAGAGAAGCTCTAACATACACTGAAGAACACCGTGACCGGAAGCTCAGGACTATGGATATCTCTGTCCAGTACAGGCTCTAAGTAAATAGTTGTGTTATTGCAAAAGTGTCAGTGGAACTTTTCTGCAGAGAGCCTCAGTCACTGGGCACCTGTCCACTTCACTTGAATTATACACAGGGATGCTGTGTGGACATTGGAAGGCAGATGTCAGCTAGGCCATGCACTTCTTTTATTTTAATTAGGTGGGAAAAGGCCAAGAAGTATTTCAAACCAAATTTTTCTCAGGGCAGCTAGATCCTCGGAAGATTTATGTGCAAAGCTCCGCTGTCTCCAGATGAGTGCTGAGAACTGGTGATTTAGTGGAGAGATTTAAAGAGGGTCACAGTTCTGCAGGAAATATGTTCCCCAAAATATTACTTTATGGACAGACTCAAGTATTCACCGGGTATGAAGTCACTGGCAGCTCTTTAAGCATTTCAAGCCCAGGAACCAAGCTCTCCTGCAGCATAACTCTGTAGGCACTTCCCCTTTGTGTTTCTGATTCTGCCACAGGGCTTGTACAAGGTCTCTTTAGCACTGACGCTACTCACCCCAACACACATACAGGGTGAATGGTTGTTTGAAATTCAGAAGCAGAATTGTGAAAATAGGTGTTCCTCAACAACTTTTTACAAGCTACTTCTGCAGGCAAGTCAGATCCATCCTAAGAGGAAATACAAACACACAGCCCCTCGCTCACTCTTCCCTGCTGGGTTGGGGGAGAGAATCAGAAGAGTAGAAGTGTGAAAACTTGTAGGTTGATATAAAGACAGTTTAATAGGTGAAACAAAAGCCATGCACACAAGCAAAGCAAACCAAGGAATTTACTACTTCACATCATCAGACAGGTGTTCAGCCACCTCCAGGAAAGCAGGACTCCACCATGTGTAATGGTTAATTGGGAAGACAATTTCCATAACTGAACATCCTCCTCTTCCACCTTCTTCCCCCAGCTTTATATGATAAGCATGACACCATATGGTATGGAATATCCTTTTGGTCTGTTGGGGTCAGCTGTCCTGGCTGTGTCCTGTCCCAACTTCCTGCCCACATCCCACCTAGTTGCTGGTGGGGTGAGGAGCAGAAAAGGCTTTGACTCTGTGTAAGCACTTCTCAACAATAATGAAAACATCTCTATATTATCAACACTGTTTTCAGGAAAAATCCAAAGCATAGCCCCATGTTAGCTAGTATGCAGAAAAATAACTCCACCGCAGCAAAACCAGCACAGTGTCTCAGGCTCACAGCATGAGGAAAGTGAAGAATTCCCAATCTGTAGACTGATGGATTTGTCTTTCTCCAACAATGGCCAGAATTAAGTATTCCTATACTTGTTATACAAAGCAGTTTCTCCCCTAGACATGACATAACCTGTCTCTCCCAAGAAGATTCATTCTAATCACAGAGAATTACAGCTGCATAAATTCTTCCTCATGGTTTTTGTTTTCTTTTCTACTGTTTGCCTTAATACTTTTTACTATTACTTACGATATTGACAATATGTCTAGAAATGCCCTGTTCTTCTTTGAACTTGTAAAGTTTTTAGGCTCAGGGTCATCCTTGACTTTGAGAACTACAGTGTAATTGTGTGTTTTACAGTTCAATTAAGTTTGTGAAAAAAGTATTTTCTTTTATGAGTGTTGAAGTTGATACCTTTTAGCTCCACCACTTTTTTTTTTTTTTTTTTTTTTTTTTTTGGTCTGACATGGCAAGAATAGCAATTTCACATTTAGAACAGCAAATTCCCATATTGGAATTATTCACTGGATCTTTATTCTTTTCATATTCTATCCTATGGCCCTACTCTTTAAGGGTAAGGATTCCATATTTTTCTTTACCCTCAGTTCATCCAGGGTTCTCTGGTTTTTTTCATGCTTCATGACAATTCTTTTTCCTTTTCTGATCCCCCTCTATATACCTTTCTTGAGACAAGGTCATTTTATAACAGCTACTATTCCAGATGAAACCACCCCACTTAGACAGATGGCCTGTATAATGTTCTAATGTGATTGCCTAATATTATTTCATAAATCAGTGTAAACCTCATTGGTTAAGATCTTTCTGCCTTATTTACTTAGATGAACACTGAACACATCTCTGCTAATCTGTCTTTAACTATATCCATGTCACTCGTATGTTTAACTGAAAAACTTCAGCAAATTACATCACCAGATTTTCTTTTTCTTCTCCAGCATCTGCTGATTTGTGCTTTTATCAACACTGATTTTCATTCACTGTGGTGTTGTTCAGCCACCAAACTTGTTAATGTATTCACCTTTCTTCACTTTTTCTATTGTTCCAGTCCAGCACAAAACCCTTTCTCAATTCATTGCACTCTTCTGAACTGCTGCTGGAGTCCATTTGTCAGAACTAATTTGTAAACACTTTTACTACTAATAGCTGAATGCTGAATTATAACTCTCACTTTCTTTAGTCTAGTATATCATTCCTCTCTTATCTGCTTATTCTTTGAAAGGAAAAAAAGTCCACCAAATGGAGTTGCTCAGACTTCCCCTTCTTCTTATTTCTAGCAGCTGCAACAAAGTTGTGCTGACTTTTACCAGCGGTGTATCTACAACTTTTCAAACTGCAGCTTGAGAATCAAGGTAAGATTAGTAACAGTTACAATCACATCTTTTTTCTTTCCTGTGCCGTTTTGAGCTGTAGCCAATAACATCTTTCCATAAAAATTAAAAATCCTGCCATACTTTTTTCCTTCCTCATTTTCCTTATCATTACAGAAAAAAACCCTAAGTGTATTCATAAGCACACTGGAGAATTTACTTGCTGAAAACTGCATTATTTCCATCTAGAAAGGTTGCTATAGACCTATGAAACATGACAATAAGAAGCCATTCTTTGCTTCTTTCTATTACTTAAGTAATTTCCTGACAATAGGGTATGTTTAATAAAAATAATATTACTAAAACCAACAACAGTATTTTCTGTTGCAGTTTGGCTCAGCAGACATAGAACATATGGGCCCTCTGACAATATTTACATGTTGTACGTCTTAAAATTACCTGTTTTTACATTCCTGTGCAGTAGCCCGTTGGCTGAAATGCTTTGCATGGAAAGGAACAGACTCTCTTGAGGAGACATGACAATAGTTTTGTAGCTCAAACTGGTATTAAATCAAGTGTAAGCAGCCTTTCTAATAAGCCTTAAATTAGAAAGAGAAAGGTCTCAGATGAAGTTCTACATTGTTGCAATGTTTATTAAGAGCAATAAATCACACGTGGTCAAGCTCAGCTAACAAACTGAATGAGCTCTAGGGAATTTCAGAAATGTGTCCTGCAGGCACACTTTTAATACTGTTTGGTGATCCAGCAAGACTGTAGATCACAACATGTGGTAAACTTATATGGAAATGGAGATGTGGATCCATTGGTGTCTGACTCTTGTATGAAATTTTAAAATAGGAAATAGTTAAAATCTACTTCTTTTCACATGTTTGTTCACCTTCCAAGTTATTGGTGTGCACTTCTGCTCAGTCAAAACAGTGTCTTTTCATCAAAACAACTTATTTTCCACCAATACCCAATCACCGTAATTTGTACTCTTCCTCAGTGTACCACACAGATTTCAATAACTGAACAGCCTTTGCTAAGAGCAATTAATTCTTGCATCACTTGTAGACCTAACAAATGATGCAGTGGAACTTTGTATAAGCCCTCTAGAAAGAAGAAAGTATGGGTTTTTTTTCCTCTGGAGTAGATAGATACACCTTTTTTACATTAATGACAAACATATTGAAGTAAATCTAGTTGCATTTAATTATGAGCCACTTGGAATATTCACATGTCAAAGTTTGTTACAGCCTTTAGAAAAAGTCACTCTGTTTCATTAAGCAAACTTAATATAACACTGAGACTGTTAATATTCTGTCCCTGATTTGTCTCTTCAGGGAACAACCATACCTGACTACCTGAACTGCAGAGCCCAGTGTATTATCTTTTGAAATGTTATAACTACCATTAAAGCTGAATTTGTGCACACCAACTGACCTAAGTGAAAAGGCTACTTATGTAAACTGTGAAGAAGAGTTTTTTTCATTCCTATGTCCATATGAAAGACAAACCTAGGGTTTGTGTTTATTGATAACTTTTATAATACTTGGGGATGTTCTGTGATGATTCCCAGTGGTGTAATCAGAATTTCAGTTCATGAAAACACCTAAGTGAGTGCTCTGTGTTCAGCACAAAATTGTTGGTTTAAAGGTTAACAAATCTTTGGATGCTTTCCTGAATAGGGATATTATGTTCTCAGATGGACCTCAGGGACTAAAGAACAAGCTCAGGAGTCAGAATTATTGCTTTAATTGATTACTTGTCAGTTTTCAAAACAGTTCCTTCAAATATAGGTATGCACCACTTGTTGCTCCAAATGCAAGGTGGTTCTGGCTGAACTGCTGAATATTTAAATGGGTGTGTTTCAGTTGAGCAGAGGAGCTATCACTGAGAATAACAGCTTTGGTATTTCAAATTAGTTGTTAAAAAATAGAAGCACTTAACAAAAATATAGGCTACAATCTGTCGTGGCTTCCTTTTCTAATCTGCAAGACCACTACAGTGATTATCTCCCTCAAAAGAGTGTTGTGAGACATTACTAACCAAAGTCTTCCAAGTAGTATATGGAAAGGTACATGTAGAAAAGGTGCTATAGTACAAACTATTAAGAGAGCAGCAACCAGGCACATATTTATTTCATTTAGTAGTTGAGTTATTTGTTCCTTCTACTCATGTCTCTGATTCAGCAAAGTTAAATTTTATGTGCCTACATACTCATGAAATAGGGTTAGATTCAAGTACATGATTAATATGACATCTCTGTGCTGGTGTTTCACTGAATTAGGGCCCACCCACTGTAGCAGTAACCAGAAACTTGGATAATGTGGTTTGGATTGCCCTTTAAAATCAAAGAAAAATCCAGTAGAAAATTTCCATACTTTTTTATCTGTGAACTATGGTGGTTTGCCTTTTTTTTTTTTTCTCCAACTTTTTTTTTTTAATTATTTTTTTCTTCCTGCCCTTCCCCTCCCTACCCCTCCTCCCCACGCTGAGTCTTCCCTGTATTAACATACTGCTGAACATCATCATACTTTACAGACTTCATGTTATTCTCTAATGGTCATTTCTGACACGGATTTCCACTTCTGCACTACACTGAACATGATTTTATGAAAAGAAAAGGGCAATACCTACAGTAGTGTTCCTTATATCAATCCAAATTTTTTTTGTACAAGATGTTATCTGAACTGAGCCTAAATGAAACATGCCATAGGACAATGACCGAAACATCTTCCCTTTCAGGCAATAATAATAAACAGGGAAACATATATAGAACAGAAATGTTCTTTTCATCATCCCAAGCCATCCTCTGGGGCTTTGACAGATAAGCACCTAAATCTAGTCCTGAAAAATGAACTAGTTTGTACCACATTAACTTGTAGACTCCATATCCCTGAGCCAGGTACTTGGGTTTTCTTATAGAGGTTTAAGGCCTAAGATTCATACAAGATAGTTCAGTCAGCAGGCAACTGTGTGACTTGATGAATAAGAATCTAAACAAAGAATGACCCTTTGTGCCCAATTTGTATACCACTAGAATATGTTTCAGCCTCTGTGTTTTCCTATGGACAAGCAGATTTGGGGATTTTTGCTGTTCAGTTTCTGTCCACATTGTTGGTAGCTAGCTGTATTGGTTTTGACTGGGATAGTTCTTTTTCCTCATAGTAGCTTGTGTGGTGTTAAGTTTTGGATTTGTGATGACAGTGTTGATAACACAACAATGTTTTAGTTATTGCTGAGCAGTGCTTACACAGCATCAAGGCCTTTTCTACCTTTCACTCTGCCCTGTCAGCGAGTAGGCTGGGGGTGGACAGAGCCAAGACAGCTGACCCCAATTGGGATATTCCATACCATGACATGTGTGCTCAGTAATAAATACAGGGCTGGGGGAATTTTTCCAGGGCTGTTGTTGCTTGGAGACTGGCTGGGTGTCAGTTGGCTGGATGTGAACAATTGGGGGTTTTTGCATCACTTGATTTTCTTTTCTTTCTTTCTTTTTTTTTTAAATTTTTTTTGGTGGTGGTGGGTTCTAGTTTGTTTTGGTGTTTTGTTTTTGTTTTGGTTTTTTTTGTTTGTTTGTTTGTTTTTTACATCTTAATCTGTCTTTATCTCAACCCACGAATTTTATCATTTTTATTCTTCCGATTCTCTCTCCCATTCAACTGGTGGGGGAGTGAGTGAATGGCTGTGTGGTCCTTCTGCTGACTGGAGTGGAACCACGCCCCTAGTTCAGCCACAGTACCCACACTGTGATGAGAAAGTTCTGAGCTCTAGATGTCTGCTGATGTTCTTTAGAACCCTGGTCTCAGGTTGTCCAGACCTTGGGTAAGACACCTGAGTTTTTGCAGTATAAGTGACCATCAGAAGGAGAGTGGCTGGATTCATTAATTCCTGTTTGTTTACTGTTGTTTTTAATAGAACTTCCTTGTTAATATTTTAAAATGTTGCAATACTAAGGTTATTAATGGATTGTGCTGTTTGTCCAGGATTTCTGATTGGAAAAAATAATCTGGACTACAGGTTATCTTTTTCTTGGACAACATTTTTGAAGGTAAATAGCACTGAAGCCATTTGAGGACACATTAACAGTGTGTGGCAACTCATGGAAAAATGGCTATATAGGAAGTCACAGTTAGACGAATTCACAGAGGACCAAGTAACAGTCATATGTGAACGTACTGTGGAAATTAGAGCTGGCTGGAGAATGCCAATTTCATTTGGTGACACCCATCAGTGTTTCATAATTTGTTCTTGTTTCACATTGTAAATACAAGGACACACACACACAAAAGTTTTGTAGTCTGAGAGAGCTGAGTCAAAACATCTATTTGTGAATCTAAGAAGTCAGCCTTTCAGGAGCAGGACAGAGTAAAGGTCCTTCTCCCTAACCAATATCGATTAGAAAGTTTTATGTCCCAAAACCCACCTGTTTTAAAAACACACACAAATAAATATGTGTTTCAATAAAACAGAAAAAAATACATTCTGTACACAATATTACCATTGTATCTAAATGATGGACTCTGGCCATTAAGAGTAAGGAGAATAAACATAAGGGATGAAGAACTGAAGAGATATAATAGTTTTTATCATTATCTATCTCAGACAGATATTAAAAAAAAAAAAATAGATGTGTTAGCACTCCATACTTTGAAAGGTAAAAAGATACTAACACCCCAATTCCATAACAGATAAAATAATAAATGAAGAAGCAGATCCAAAATATGATTTTTGTGATAAACATATAATTTGTTTAGCCACAACACCTCTATGGATGACAAATATTTGTCTTCACTAAATTATACAAATACTGCCCATTGCATGGTCCCCTGCATGGTGTAATCAGAGTCATTACCACAAAATGAAAATACATTGTCTTTGTTCATGACTGCTAGAATATAGGTAATTATTACCACCACCACCCCCTGAAAAAAGAAATAATCAAGAACAGTTGCTGTTTTGATATAATTTGTTTCCAGGAGAAAGAAAAAAGCCATTAGCTTTCGTTAAATGTGAAGTGTATTTGCCCTCTTTATTTTCACAGTGATCAGCTAACTGGCATTTTTTGAGCTACCTTGGTTCTGAGGTCACAGATTAGGTTCGGTTCCTCTTATACTGTATGATGAACATGGAACTGCAATGTTTTGTATCATCTGACCTATTTTTTGTGGCCTGAACATTTATTTCTTTTATCTGTTGCAAGACTTATTCTACCTCTTCCCTCAATGCAGTGGATTTGGAAGACCTCTTTGATGAGTAGTATTTGTTATCTGTGCATCCTTTATTTGACCAGCTGTTATCCTAGATCCGAGGTCCTCTCCAATTAACCAGGTTAGCCGAGGGAAGTCACTGATGGCACCATTAGAATGTAGAGCTTCTCATGCCTCTCTGGATATACAAAGGACCAGGCTCTTTTTGCTTCTGGGATAAAGATTCTCAAGAGTAAGTAGGTTCATGCATGGTTTCTAAGAACTGTGTTAATATGAACTAATTTATTCTGAGTTCATTAATGGGCAGCTAGTATTGGCATCTCTACTCTATGGGGCAGGAAAACCTGGTAAGAGATATTTGCTCTTTATTTTAAGACTTTAGGCCACACAACCTCTCAAAATAGCAAAGAAAAATAGCAAAGAACAGAATTACATTTGCTCTAGGGACCATGGTCAACAAGCAAACTCTTGCCAGTGCTATTGACTGTATTAGTTCCCTGTTCTTGTTAGTGCAGGTGGGCTGCCTTTTATTGAAGTTCACCATTGCTAGGCAGGACAACCTTTAGGCAGCAGCTGCAAGGAAATTCAGCCTCAAAACATCCAAATATTGGTGTTTCAAGCAAGGATATGTTTCCTACAGACACTGATCAGAGAAAGTGGTAATTCTGGGATTAACGGCAGAGCACAGGGCAGAGACCACTTGCAGTGATAAAGCACTCTGTGCTTCCATGTAAGCATTTGGGGGGGCAGAGGCAGAACTCACCACTGCTTTCCAACAGAGGCAACCTATTTGTGAACATCTTCAAACCTACCCAGTCTGTCCTTCCTGTTGTATAATTACTGTTTACCTCACTGAGTTACATCCTCTTTAATAGGCAGTATCATTACAATGGCTTCCTCTCATCCACAGTGAAAGACAGCAAGAAACAATCACCCATTGTTTTTATTAGGATCAGCCCAGCTCTGAGAGCAGCAGCAGAGCTATTGTTATGTTCTCTGCCAGATCTATTTATACACTGGCATATGGAACATTTTCCCTGAGTTGATATTTTTCTGCTTAAGTATTACAGTTTGGTTTTTAGGTTATTAATAACACCATCAACAACAACAACAATAATGCCATCCATGTCAACATCTGCAATTTCAGTAAAAAACTCTACCCTTATGGATGATGAAAAGAACACACCCCGACCATGAAAGTCCTAGGATTTTATGGGTTTGTTCTTATAACTTAGGGGGCAGGGAAATCTACTAATTAAGTGGGTAAATGGCATTGAATCAAGCCCATTGTTGTTTTTAAAAAAAACCAATATCCCACCTAAAATCAACAGTCTACTTAATCACAGCACATTCTAACCTTATTAGAAATTAATTGTTTTAAAAAAGGACACAGAATAAGCTACGTATATTATTTCATGAGAAAAAACACAATTCTTTTGACAGGATCACTGACATGTCCATTTCTGATGTGAGAAACTACTGGATCTTACTCCCTCCAGTTGCCTTCCTTTTTTCCCCAGTTCCCTTGTTATGTGTCCTTTTCCCATGTACTGCTGAGTGCCTAATGTCTAGACTGTAAAATCCTACAGCAAAAGTTTTCAAACTTTCGTGGTTTTTTATATCCTAAAAGAATTCCTAATGGAGCTGCAGATATAAGACTAGTGAGAACAGATTTGTTTTTCTTAGCTTTACTTCCTGCCTTCCCTAGAAATAGCCAAAGTATCTCCAGGGGGCTGTGGATGAACAACTGGAAAGCAGAGGCATAAAATACGAGTTTTCTGTACCTTGAGGTTAGAGTAAAGCAACGTTTCAGGTGTTATCTCAACATTAGAGCTTTGGTGTTTGAGAAGGCTCCTCTGGCAACCTGTATGTAAAGCTGTGGCAGCAAGATCTATCTTGTGGAAGAGAGTTGGTGCAGTCTGACATGTAACAAAATGAGAGAGAAACATTTTATACTAAGTGGTATAACAGAGCTTTTTTTTAAGCTCATAGGAGCAGATCTCAGTGTCTCAAGCTAGACAACATACAATAACATAATATATAAAAAATCTTCTTTATTGGAAGAGGTAGGGGTGTCTTTTGGGACTTGGCTTTTAAAACAAATTATGCAGTCCATTATGGCTCTTCAGAAAAATGCAGTGGAAGTTGCACACAGGTGTGTATAGTGTTTTAACCAGCTGCAAGACTGGAACTTGTTGATTAATGTAGTATATAATAATTTTTTTCACTTAATTATTTCATATTTACATTTCTCAATAGGATATCAGTAAAAACAGCAGCTGAAAAATAATTCAGTCACCCTCAGAAGATGGCTCTTTGCCATGGTGAAATAGATTTATTAAAAAGACTGTGTTTACTGTTCATACTTCATCATACGTCTAAATATAAAGAAGTGTCAATTTCATTTGTTTTTCAGAGAGTTCATACTTCAAAATTAAAAATGGCTACAACTCAATGGAAATTAAAAATTAGATTTACAAACTCAATTACTGTCTATATTTGAAATAAAAATTAGATAAATTCCAGGTTTATTTAATAATGGCTTCAGAGGAAGATATGTATGCATTGAAGAATACTTGGATAAAATCTTTGTGAGCTTCTATATACGTACACATGCATGTATAACTTCAGTTGTTTGCATGAGGAAGGATAGGTTCTTTTATCTTCTAATAGTAAATGTATTTTATGGTCTAAGCTCTTCCACACTTTCCTTAGTTCTGAATTGTTCCTGACTTTTCAGTAGCTGTTTCTGAGGTTGGACCTTGTCTGAAGTTCCCTTGTGAATTTCTTAAGAAATGAAAAATGTCCTTGGGAAAGCAGTCCAGACAGTATGATCTTTCTTGTTATAATGAAAGCAAGTAGTGAAGGTGCAGTGACTGCACTGTTGTTGCAGCTGTAGTCGGACACTTGCACTCTGACTCTTATGAACCAGTTGTTCTCCCTGTTTGTAAATGCCACTAGGTGTGCTGGATTTTTCTAGGTGAATTTTCTTTGTGCTATATTGACTCCTAAAAACCTGCTGCTTCACACTTCAGATCTTGTAACAGCTCGAGTGAGTGAATGAGAGAGAATAAAAGCTATTCTTAACAACAATGCTTCTTCATCTGACAGCAAGGTCCTCCCTACTGATCTTATTAGTCAGCTCAGAAAGACCTAAGGAAGCCCATGCTTATCTACTAGAATGATGCCTCTCATTGGAACAGCTATAATTATCTATTGCTCATCTCCTACTGAGTGCATAGATGGGAAGGGAAGGGAAAGGAAAGGAAGGGAAAGGAAAGGAAGGAAAATCTATAGACCACTCATTCTAGAGTGTCCAGACTAAAACGGTGCTTAATTGTATCTAATAAATGCTAGTCCTTTTCATGCTTCTGGCTAAAAGTCAAAGGGTACAACCTCCCACACTGAATGAGAAATCTGAGCGTTGGGATACTGAAAAAGATAGCGGTTTACACATGTGAGGTATCATCTTTGCCTCCATTTCTCTCCCCATGATAAAGTTGAAAGTATACCATTAAACAGAGCGTCACACCCTACAGCCTTCTCCCTCTGTGTCAGCAGATGTTTTTAAAATTATGATGTGTAAACAGTGGTTTATTAGGTCCAGAAGTCAGCCCTCATGAAAGAAAATACTTCAACCTGTCGCACATTCTGCTGGAGCTCCCAGCAGCGTATCATTGATGGGTGAACTGCCACTGGCAGCGGTGAGTGGGTCCAAACCCTCCCAGGGAAGACTGCAACTGCCCTGACTCCCACAGCAGCTCTAGGTTTTGGGGCAGCCATGATAGCCTCAGTTTGGAAACTGACAGCCCCAGCTAGTAGTCACCTAAAATCTGTGCTGTAAAGCCCTTCTTTGGCAGTACTTGAGAGAATAGCATCAACAGCCATCATTAGAGTGACTCACCCTCACTGTACATCTCACACCACTCCAGAAAACTTTGCTTTTGCACACACAGACCACAGACATTCAGGAGGTTTTTAGGACTCAGAAATTGCAATCATAACCAGGCCTAGAAAAAACTTTTGTGGTCTCTTCCCTAGGAGGAATGTGCTTTAATTTCAGGGAGCAAGAGGGGTCTTCACTAATCTCCACTTTAGATGTACTAGCAGAAACTTCCATGTCACCTCTTGAGGAAACAATGGGAGGGAATTCAAAAAGAAACTGTTGGTTAAAAAGAGAAAAGATGTTATACACACCTCCTGTGCCTGCCTAATTACTCATGACATGAACACACATGACTAGGATGCACCAAAACAAACCGTTCAATAAATTTACAGCAGTTTCCTGTGAATTCAAGAAAATGCAACACCAGCACAAAATGCAAAGTGTCAGTGGCCTCTAGGCAACTCTCTTTTGAGTAAACTTATACAAGGACTGTAATAGACAATAAAAGCATTTGCTTAAAAAAAGTTAGTTTTAATTCCTTCTAAGATTTTGGATACCTGTCTCAAGGGATTAATTTGTCTGAGGCAGCTACTGAATGTTCCCAAGGCCCCATTGAGAATTCTCCACTGAATGAGGGTAAAACTTCTGAAGCTTGTACCAAAGTAGAGATCAATTTAAGAAGCTCGTAGGTGTGGGCCTGAGGAAACACGCTGGGTCATTTTCTTCTAGCTTTGAAAGCAAAATCAGAAATTAAAAAAAGATCAAGTAATTTTATTACCAAGGAATGAATATAAATCTATGGAATGTGATTTCTCTACCAATTACACTGCTTTTGCATGAGGGCAGCTCCATGCATTTAAATGTAATTATTCTCAGTGCTGATATAAGTGAAAGGAGAATGATGACCTTTGGTCTAAGGAGAGAAGATTGTAGTGAGTGCTGGATACTTGCCATACAAAGTATTTCATTTAAGTTCAGAAAAATTCTTATGATGCATTTGGTTCAATTTTAGACTCTACTTAATTGTATCTACTGTTACTTCAATTTACAAGAACATTTTTGCCAAACTCAAACATATTATGAGGACTCATGAAAATAATAACATGCAGACTTGTGCAATGAGACTGCATTGACTCTTGTGAAAATTATTTCACTTTGCCTCTTTATAAACGTTCACTTTTATGAACACAGGACAAACATCACCATATGTTTGAAGTGACCAGAAACCATAAGTAAAGGAGGACAGATGCCCAAAGGTTTAATTAAAAAATGAAAATTGATGTACTGCTGAACGATTAGCACATTCAGACCACGTCTTCTAATGATATCAAATAGGGATAGTTTTGTGTGTTGGCACCAGGAAACAGAAGATAAACTCTTGCTTGCACTTGTTACTGTACCATTACTTTTTATATGGAGAGGGAAACAGGATTCACAGTGAAGAAAGTAATTTGCAAGAGGCATGATTCCTGCCCACATTCAAAACATACACAAGCGTATTCTGTTCAGAGAAAAAAACAATAGGAATTTTCTTTTCCTTACTGCCCTCTCTTCTTTGACAGCTAAGCAGAAAATTTACTCTACAGCAATAATATGACAAACCTGTAACAACCTTACATGACTTTGCACAGAGGGGCAGATCCTGGCTCTGTTAATGGGGATTGCAAAAGTGCCATTGATTTATATAGGGTCAGCTGCTCATCCATACTAATGGAAAAGACACTTGATTTTTTTTTAGTTTTGTAGCAAATGATTAGCTTTAGTTCTGTTTCCAAACACAGGAAATAAATAGGTTTTTTTTCAAACCATGATAAGTTCAATCTCTTTCTTATTCGTTTGTTTTACATAGATATAGTATGGAACATAACAAAAACAACCCCTTTATTCATAATTCCACAGGGTGTTGTTCATACCAAGAGGACTTAAAAGTTATACAACCTTTTCAGCAAGCATCACCATGTTTTGACTTCTTTGTGCAGAATATTGCTGCAAACTTTTTCATGGAATTTGACACATTTCAGAGCAATACAACCACCAAGAAAAAGAGTTGAATGTATCATTTTGAAAAAACAGCAACGTGTCACATTTTTAGGTGTTGGGTTTTTAAAATTTATTTATTTACAATGGTGTGGGCTTATTTTATTTGTATTTAGTTTCTATAAATTTTTTATTTATTTATTTATTTTGCTTTAAGTCTTACTTGAGGTTTCTAAACAAACTTTCTATAGAAAATATTATTGCAAACTCAGGTATACTATAAGAAAAGCTGGTCAAAAGTATTCATTCTATAGATATCACTCCTGGGTCTGTCTGGGAAGAAAACTTCAAGTGCCTGTTAGTCACAGCTATCATCAAGTAGTTTCTAGCAGTAGATTTCAGGAACTCCACGCACTGTTGTCTTTATCTATATATTGGCAAACAATACACAATGAATAGGAAATGGGAAAGCAAACCTATTCGATTGCACAGAAAGATCCTAGTTCTCATGTTTGGATGGATATTTAAGTGATTCACAGCTAGGCCACAAGCATTCATGTGAAACGCATGAAAGACAGAAGAAGTAAATGTTACTGAACTGAGAAGCCTCTAATAAATGGACTGAACACTTTGGATGTTGTTCATACAGCCTGCAAGCCATCCCAATACAGAGCTGTGTGGACTAACAAAATGGAGTTAAGAGCCGTAGAAAGACCCTCCCTTCTTGTACCTGCTGAAACACATCTGGCGTCACCAAAGCATGTCTTTTTTCCCTGGGAAAGTGGGATTGTTGCCGCTGTTGGTGGGAAACATGGTTACTTTAATGGGATACAGCACAAAAGGCAAGCCTTTGAGAAAGGCTTTTGAGAGGCTAGGAAAATGCTGTGAAAAAGCATAATGTTGAATTATGCCTATATCACTGAAGCGATGGGAGAGTCCCTGTGCGTGGTGGGTTGGAGAAGTCATCGGCAAAGAGTATCTCAGGGTTGCTAGAGTCATATGCTACTGCATAGCTAATGAAGGGCTCCAAGACCATGGGATTGCCATCTTCTAATAATTTTAAATCTCAGTTAAGAGATAAGAAGGAATAAAATTTCAGTAGGAATTGGAGTCAAACCCCCAGATTCACACATCTGGCATCCTGCAGTAAATTTGTTTCTAGAGCCAAATGTTGCTGCCTGGGCTCAATGCCAGTGATCTAGCATAGTGACTCATTAGTAGCACGTCCAGGGTAAATGAAGACTCTGTAGACCTGTGAGCATATTGATTGAAAGCCCAGTAGTGCCAATGGAAAGTCTCCTTCCCAAGAGTTTTAAATCAGGCTGTTAAAACTGGATTCCTGGGGATATTATTAAAACTCCATTATACATCTTGGACCCCTGCAGAAATGTAGCCACCTGTCTACTTGATGAAGCACGGAGATTTCTGATAGAAATATCTAATCTGGTACTAACCCTGCCAATTTCTATCTAGTTTAAGCTCCAATAGCCAATTACAATCCAAGATGGTACAAACTGAGCTATGTACTTGCAGGAATCTCACACGCATCAGTGATGCCATAATGCCTTTCCTCACACTTTCCATTCCTTTGTTTAAAAAGACACACTAAAGTCTGTCTCTGTTACTGAAGAGGTTGAAGCAAGTACCCATAGCATCAGGAAGGCAAGAAGCATTTCCAGAAAGAGCGACAACTTTGCTATTGCTATTTGGTACGCAAAACACACATCCACATCACCATCATCTTCTAACAAGCAAATGACTCAAAAGAAAAAGTGTTTAAGAGAAAAGTGTTAACAATTAATTGCATGCCTCAGAGACTTCAGATTCCAGATGTAGGCACAATGGCATTCGAAGTTGAATTTATAGAACCAAAAAGTGAAATATATGAATTATTATTTTTAAAATTGAAAAATAGATGTTTCAACATCAGCAAAAAATGGGATAAACAGTAGTTGCCTCCACTTTGCAAACTACATATCTTTACTGGAAGGGCTCCAAATAATTTAAGACAGAATATTTTGCAGGACCCATTTATTGCTGGAGTAATGCTAGGTCATTTGCTGAAGTTTGTAGATCAAAGAAATTGTCTGTAAATGTGCAACAGAATGTCAAAGTATGTAAAAATTATAGAAATACAGGAGATGAAAATGAGAGAAGGAATGAAGAGGGACACAAGTCCACAATATTTTTCTGACTTGTTTGCATATTTTGTAGATTGAAAGGATTATATTAATGTAAGCTTATGGAATATCCCTGAGCCTATGTTTGCAAGGAAAGTAAATTATGAAGGAATGGAGAGAATTTTTAATGAAATGTTATGCTTATATTATGTAATGGCTACAGCTTTTTGTCCAGATTTCTTTCATTAAAAACTAGTCACTTTGCACATCTGTTCTTCAGCAGATGTTGACTATATTAACATTAGCTTTCTACTATCCAGAATTTGGCCACTTTATTGAGCAAGTTTGGTATTTCTTGGAAAACATAAGGAATGTAAAAGGATACTGATGTACATGTAGAAGGGTGCTTTTGTGGTTCTGATAAATATCCCAATTTGGAAGGGAAATAAACCCCATAACTTTCAAAGGTGTGGAAGTATCTTACAGAAAACTGATCACCGGGAAGAGATTAAAATTACTTCTGATTATAAAATTTTAGGTTAACTACTATTTAAAGAAAGGGCAGAAAGATGAAAAAACATATCTTACTAGAGTTATTTTATTTTATTTTATTTTAAATATATAGCTCACTCATTTTCAGATTTCGACTGGGTTTTTTTCAAGGGTTGAGATAGAGGGCAATTTGAAATAAAATCTTTATAAGGTTGGGATATTTGTTTCCTCTGTGATCAAAATCAAATCCCCATTGTGTCTACCAATATACTTACTCTGAAATTTAATTCAAAGTATCAGCTAAAAAAAGTTAAGTGTGAAATATTACCATCTTTTTAATCAAAGGATCATATTAAGGTTCAGGCCCTGATACTTATATAAAAACATGTATGTTACTTTCTAA
The DNA here is from genome assembly GCF_000690775.1 of Eurypyga helias. Classification (NCBI taxonomy): domain Eukaryota; kingdom Metazoa; phylum Chordata; class Aves; order Eurypygiformes; family Eurypygidae; genus Eurypyga; species Eurypyga helias. Next base: position 20,339 of record NW_010250586.1, read on the forward strand.
AACATTTTAAAGGCTGCTTATAAAGAACGACATAGCAATAAATATTTTTAATAAAATACCTTGAAAGAGCACTACTGAAATGTGAAGTATCTATTAGTGATGACAATAAGAAAGTCATTGACTTGTATGACTGCATAACAATTTAATAACCTTTAATAAATTCATCAATAATTTATTAACAATACTATAATAGAATGGGACTTTAATGAAAAAATGCAACCACTGAAATATTCAGACTACAAATTAAATGAGAGCACAAAATAAGGCAAATCCTCACACAGTATGAATTAGTCAGAGTCCATTTAAGTCAGGAGAGGTGGACCAGATAGTGCCAGCTGAATATGTAGTTCCACAAACTTAAGTCCATTGTCCTTTCATTAACCATGAAACAGCTAGTGATCTTAATGCACTGAACTGTACAAAGCCTTTGCACAGTGAAAACCACATTATTCTTCTGGTATCAGAAGCGGAATTTGGAGGTGTGAAGAGGTTAAGTGATTTGTAAAGGTCATAGAACGGGTAAGTGGCAGAGCCAGAAATAGATCTGGTATGTCATGACTCTTGTGCAGTAACCACAGAACCATCTGGCTTGTCAGAATAAATTCACATTTAATTATGTGATGTTTTGAGGGCAAACAACAATGTCAGCATAGGTTAAATGTCATCTAATAATTTGTCCTCACAGCAGTTCATCCATAACAAGCCATTGTGTGGCCCTATTTCTTGTTTGTGGCATAACAACTTATGTTATATGATTGTTAAGAAAATCCATCATCTTTGTCCTGAAATGCAAATTCAGATGATGTAGTGCTGCTTAGGCTGTGCTTTGTCTGGAGGTATAAACAAGGACCTTTTCTTGATGTATTCTGAACAACACTGAATGCAAATACGAGATCATTTGCCCTTACTATTCTTTCATTCATTAAATGTGTTACTCAACTGGGAAAAGATCCACCTGATTTTACTGAATGCAGTTCTAAACTGAAATTTAGCTGGGCTTCTCATGTAGCAGCTGTCCAGCACTGACTGGAATGAGGAGACCTGCCACTTCTTGCAAATGGTGCAGCTTGGCCAGATCTAGAAACAGCCTTTGTGTAGACTGCAAAGTGGCCAAGACATGTTGGCCACTTACCTTGGCTAAGTTTGTATTTGACCTACAAATCCTAAGCTCCTTAATACCAGGCTTCCTTCCCTCTCTGTTTTCCTACCTGCTGCCTCTTTCTAGCAGCCACCAGATACAGTGATGCTGTTTTCTCCACCCCTTGGCTGAGACCAATTTTCATAGTGGGATAACTCTTAACCTTCTTTACATGAAGACAAATCTCAAAGCATGCTTTGCTCAGATACTCTTTTTGGCTGCAATTTGGCCTTTTTACCCTTTACTGCTACACTCTCCTCTCTACAAACATTACCTTGATGAGAGTTTGGGGTGGGTGTGTTTTTTTTGGTTTTTTTTTTTTTTTTTAAAGTTTCCCAGAGTATCTCAGAACATCTCATTTACCTGCAGAACATAAAAGTGTCCATAAGATATTCTGCAATATTAACAGTTTAGGAAAGGCAGTATATAAAAATAAGGGAGCAGAGCTTCAGAAAGTGTAGCTCACTCACCGTAACCCAAAGTTACAAACACTTGCCCCAGCTGAGGACCTCACTTAACAACCTAGGATGACAACTGGCCTCTAGAATAAGATGTCATTACTCTCTTTTCATTGTGAAGCTTTGAGGAAAGCTATTAGTCATTTCTCAGGGAAGGGAGAGAACTGCAGACTCTTTTGTTGAGACTAACCATCGTAGCCTATGCCAATCACATCCTGTTCCAGTGATAATTATCAGAGAATACGAGAATGTACCTGTAATCCTAAAATAAATTAAACATATAAATAAGTTTCAGGCAGGTAATTGCAAGAAAAATGAAAGAAAAAAAAAGGACAGACAGGGCACGAGAGAGAAACAATAAGGCAAAACGAAAATAAAGACTTAGAATGAGAATTTGATGAAACGTTTTTAAGATCTTCTATCCTAATTGATGAATTATATTAATATTCATGCAATTTGTGAAGAAAGGATTGGAAAGGAAATGAAAAGAATAAATTTAAGATATATTTTTAAATTATCCTGCCTGACTGCCTTTGCTGTTGCTTTGTAATTCTCCAGCTGGGTTGCTCAGCTGACCAGAAGAACAAGATTCATTCCCAAGCTTCATTTCCACCTGGCATCTTCTCCCTTTCTGTAAGACCCTTTGCCAACTTATTAAAGGCCTGGCACTGCTGTGGGCAACAATGTGAATGTAAAGTTTCTGGCCAATCCTATGGATGTGAAATCTGTTAGGTGACTACTGTGCTCTGGAGTCACCAGCACCTCCGCTGTGCTCACCAAACATGACCTTCAGGGAGGAGGAAGAGACTTGTACTCCTCATCTTTCCTTTGTGCTTATTTGTGCAGCCCAACCTGCTCACTCATTCACATGAGGACAGTGATGCTGGTATATCTGCAAGTTAACAAACCTTACTGTCAGAGCCTCTTGCTGCTTTCTTCTTTCTCTGTGCCCAGGAGTGTGACTATGCACTTTGATTCTCCAAGACCACAAACCCCTGAGAACTACATTAAATTATTTTTCCCATTATCTTTTGGTGACCTCTGTTTCAGAGTTTCATCCCTTCTTTGAGGCAGCCTGGGCAGGATTGCTTTCAGACACTGCCAATCACACATATTTAACCATGTGAAGTCATCACTCTTCAGATAATAGGAAATGCATACTCTGGGCTTGGATAAAACACATTTCTGGGGCATGTGATGGCCTCTAGCAGTTCAAAGGGTAGAATAGTAATAGGGGAGTAAGGACCAACGAAGTTTTCTTGACCAGAATCATACAATGATAGAATCATAGAATAGTTTGAGTTGGAAGGGACTTTTAAGATCATCTAGTCCAACCCCCCTGCAGGAACCAAGGATGTCTTTTACCAGATCAGAGCCCCATCCAACATGACCTTGAATGTTTCCAGGGATGAAGCATCTACCATCTCTCTGGGCAACCTGTTCCAGTGTTTCACCACCTGCATCATAAACAATTTTTTCCTTATATCTAGTCTGAATCTACCCTCTTTTAGTTTAAAAGCATTACCCCTTGTCCTGTCACAACAGGCCCTACTAAAATGTCTGTCCCCATCTTTCTTATTGTGCTGGTTTTAATTAGGATAGAGTTAATTTTCTTCACAGTAGCTACTATGAAACTATTCTTTGGAATTGTGGTACTTTGTTGCTGGCTGAGATTAAACCACAACACTTATAAACCCCCTTCAAGTATTGCAAGGCCTTAGTAATGTCTCCTCAGAGCCTCCTCTTCTTCAGCCTGAACAAGCCCAACTCCCTCAGCCTTTCCTCATAGGAGAAATGTTCCATTCCTCTGATAATTTTTGTGACTATCCTCTGGATGCACTGCAACAGGTCCATGTCTTTCCTTTACTGAGGACTCCAGGCCTGGATGCACTACTCCAGGTGGGGTCTCACCAGAGCACAGTAGAGGGGTAGAATCACCTACCTAGACCTGCTGGCACCAATTCTCTGGATACAGCCCAGGATACAGTTGGCTTTCTGGGCTGCGAGTGCACACTGTCAGCTCGTGTTCAGTTTTTCATCCACCAATACTCCTAAGCCTTTTTCTGCAGGACTGCTCTCAATCCCTTCACCCCCCAGCCTGAACTGATACTGGGAGTTGCCCCAACCCAGGTGCAGGACCTTTTACTTGGCCTTGTTGAATCTCATAAAGTTCAGAGAGGCCCATTTCTTGAGCTTTTCAAGGTGGGGCTGGATGCCATGCTGTCCTTCATGCATGTCAACAGCATCATTCAGCTTCATAACACCTGCAAACTGGCTGAGAGTGAACATGATCCTACTATGTCATTGATGAAGATATTAAATAGTACTAGTCCCAGTACAGATCCCCGAGGGACACACCACTTGACACCTGTCTCCATCTGGACATTGAGCTGTTGACACTACACTGTGGATGTGACCATCCAACCAATTCCTCATCCACTGAACAGTCCTTCCATCAAATCCATCTGTCTCCAGAGAGAAGGATGTTGTGGGGCACTGTGTCAAAGGTCTTAGAGAAGTCCAGATACACAACATCTATAACCCTTCCCTTGTCCACTGATGAGGGCACTCTATCATAGAAGGTCACTAAGTTGGTTGGGCATTGGTGAAGTCATGCTGTCCTGTGTTGAATCACCTCTCTGTCTTCCATGTGCCTTAGCATAGCTTCCAGGATGATCTGTTCCATGATCTTCCCAGACACAGAGGGGAGGTTGATCGTTCCCAGGGTCTTCCTTTCTACCCTTTTTTCAAAATAGGTGCAATGTTTCCCTTTTCCCAGCCACTGGGGTCTTCACCTGACTGCTCTAACTTTTCAGGTATCTTGGAGAGTGGCTTGGCAACTACATCAGCCAATTCCCTCAGGACTCTGGGATGGAGCTCAACAGGTCTCATAGACATACGTATGCCTAGGTTCCCCAGGTGGTCATGAACCTGATCTCCTCTTACAGTGGGAAGGAATTTCCTCCCCCAATCCATGTCTTGTAGTCCATTCACTCAAGTGATGTGCAAAGAGAAGTTGTCAGTGAAGACTGAGGCAAAAACATTGTTTTCCTTGTCCCTGGTTACCAGTTTGCTAGTTGTGTTCACTGGGGGTGTACACTTTCTTTGAGCTTCCTGTCCTGGCTGACATAGCTATAGAAGCCCTTTTTATTATTCCTTATTTCCCTTGTCAAGTTCAGCTCCATCCATGCCTTGGCCTTCCTGACCCCATTCCTACAAAACTGGGCAGCATCCCTATGAATTTCCCAGGACACCTGTCCCTGCTTCTTAGAAATGGAATTGTTGAAATTTGCATTCTTTACGATCGAGCTGAAGTCAGAAAGTGTATGAGTGTGTGGGTGTCTGTATACTTGTCTGTATTTTGAGAAGTGATTTCTCCTAGGGGGATGCTAAAAGGAAGAAAAAAAGAAAAGAAAAGAAAAGAGATGGCTATAGAACAAGCTCATCTTAACAGTCTATCAATAATGCAATGCAACTTTATTTTTCATAGCTCCTTTCATGTGATCTGTATCCCAAAATGCTTTACAAGTTTAAATAATACAAGACCATGGATATTATATTGTATAAATTACAGACAAACAGTGGGAGAAAGATTCTGCCTGTAGAATATATTAAAGAGAGATAAAGGCCAATAACAGAGAGAAGAGAGTAAAAGAAATTAAGAAGTGCAGGCAGGGGAATGAAGAGATATTTTCAGATGAGATCTGAAAAGAGATGGAGAGTTGATGAGGCAGAGATACTAGAAGGCTGTTCCAGATGGCAAGAGATTATGTAGAGGGACAGAGAGGAAGCTGGTGTTAAACGAGTAGAGGGAGGAGGTGAGTGAGACAAAAACAAGGTCTGGAAGGGCATTAACAAGGCAAGCATTTTGCAGCCAGTGCTTGAGATGCATGGGATGCTCAGGCATTTATGCGGAAACAGAGGAGATATGAACTGGTGGGTTTGGTATGACTGGTACAAGACAGTGGACAGCATTTTGCTTGCTGCCAAAAGCAGAAAAGCCTGTGGGAGGCTCCACAGTTAAATCAAAGAAACTTGGAATTCTACAGGGAAAAATTAAGCAATAGTCTATCTTCAAACATAACTTATTTACAAGTCCAGCTGCAGTTTGAATAGGGATAGGTCCAAACAACAGTGAATTCCCTTCAGATCTTTAAGGCCTCTCATCTGGTGTGAGTCTTCAAATTCCCTTGCTATGCCCACTGTGCCTCTGACATGCCCTTCCCAGTGGTTTCCCTATGACAGCATGCTGTCTAGCAGACAGTAAACAGATATTCTGGGCATTTTGTGTTTTAGAAATGAATCCCTTTTTAGCATCTGCACTTTTTAGGGCAACACATGTTGAGCATACAAATCTAGCTGTGCACATGGGACTTGAACTCACAAATATGACTGATATTCTCAGGCTGATTTGTTCAATGCTTGGTTCTGACCTTATAAGACCAGGGGATGTTAGAACATGTGCAGATATGTTTTCCAAACAATGAAGCCTGATCTCACTACTCATAACCACTAAGACTATTTTTTGGGGGTCTTACAACACTGAGTATTGCAGATTTGATTTGACCTTTGTTCTGTCCTGATGAGGTTATATTTGAACACCGAAGAATATTTTAGTCTTGTGTTCAAAGGGTTATCGCATGGTGTTCCACTGGGCCTGAGTTCTCATGAGACTTTATTTTTCCAGAATTAGTGAAGGGTAAATATCCTGCATCACTTCCTCCATTCCAGCCTTGCTCCCAAATTCATCATGAGATTATTTCTGTGCAAGAGAACACAAGAAGAGTCCAAAAGTAAATTTATTTATCTAAACAAATACTTGCAGAAACGGAATGGTTTCTCCAACACTTTGTCTGGAGGCCATTCTGGTGCTCACTAAACCTATAGAAGTCATTACTATGAAGTCAATAGGCTTTAAATTAAGGCCCTGCTTTTGATCAAAATATAAAAATTCTACTAAGATCTAGGAAATTGTTATTAAAGTGCTTTCTTGAACTTCTAAAATTTTCAGGCAGAAAAAGAAAACAAGACTAACCAATCAACATATCTATTTTTCCGCAGAGATTTCAGAGATCACTCATCTCTTCTTATTCTCAGACCAATATAGATGTAAGACAAGGAATCATGTCAAAATGTTGTGGACGAAAGGAGGTGAATTCCAACTGATGGGCAGACCCCCACCATGACATTAGGTACAGATAATCTGCACCAAAATGCTTGTTTGTTTTGTCAGAGAGTTTAGCTTTAATGAGACTTCAGCTATAACAGTAGAACAGTAATTGCTAGGTTATGTATATGTCAAGTGATTTTGCTTAAAAGTCTAGTCATACTCTGGCAAAATTAATTTCCAAAGTGACAGAAAAAGTTGGTATTCTCTTGAAGATCTGTCTCCGTGTTTTCCTCCCTTCTCTACTCGGGCTGCAATTGTGGACAATTAGTTTTGTTTCCCAACAATATGTAATAGTTAACATGCAACGTGTTACTGACTGGCTCGTAATGAAGACAGTAGTGATACCACAGCTGATTATCTAAAAAAGAGAAAAAAAGAGTATCAGTGTAATAGCTAGATAATTTTCCTCATATTTTTTGTAAGCCAACTTGATCAATTGGGCATCTGATGCAGGATCCATTCATGTACAGGGAAAGGCTTTGGGTAACATACAGGCGTAAATTTATATACCAGGCACATATCACATATGTAGGGAGATGGGTGCTGGCCTGTTCTCCTGGGTAGCTGGTGATAGGACAAGAGGAAATGGTCTCAAGTTGCGTCAGGGGAAGTTTAGATTGGATACTAGGAAAAACTTCTTCAGTGAAAGAGTGGTCAGGCACTGGAACAGGCTGCCCAGAGAAGGGGTGGAGTCGCCATCCCCAGAGGCATTCAAGGAACATGTAGACATGGTGCTTGAGGACATGGTCTAGTGGGTACGGTAGTGTTGGGTAGGTGGTTGGACTAGGTGATCTTACAGATCTTTTCCAACCTTAATGATTCTGTGAATGTTTGCCTTGCAAAACTATAAATGCATTTGAATTGCTTTTCTTTTAAATGACCTGAATGTGCATCTCAGGATATTAATCTTTTTTAACTACAGTGCTCATATACAATAGCTAGACACGAAAATAACAGCTAGTTCCAATTTCCATACCTACAGGCAGCAGTCTGGCAAAAGCTATGAGTTTCACAGTGTGTCTTAAATGCTGTTTGGCTTGGATTCTGGAAGTCAATGGGGAAAAAAAAAAAAAAAAGGAAGAAAGTAAAGTGATTCCCAGAAGACCTTTGGCCACTGGACTAACATTTCTGATAAAGATGTGGCAGTCTTCTGATAACTACTTCCAACATAAGTGGTAGCAATGTCTTAAATTACATTTGTCTCTGAATGAAGTAAAACACCATTTTCAGAAAAGAAACCTATTGTTGTTCTGATGGGCAACTGATCTGGCACACATAAACTAGGTAACTTGTGTAGCACTAATAGGTTTTCAAGTATTGTCCTGTGTAGAGAACAGAATAATCTGAGCCTTTGGACAGCTGGTTAACCCTAATTAGTAGAATTAGGACTAATAATATGCCAACCAAGTCCATACCCAGAGGATACAAAGATATGGTGTGTTCTGAGTTTTCTAGTGATCACAATAAGTTTAGGAAGAATACAGACCTTCCTTCCTTGTGAATGGTACCCTCAAATGACAGCCCAGCAAATGCCAATGGATGGCTCAAAGTTCACTTAGACTCTTAAAGCAGGATAGAAACAAGACTTAACTGATGAATATGCTATTTCTTAGGGATTATTAATTTTCTAGAAGTATGAATTAAATATTCTGAGGTCAGCCTTCTAAGAACCACTTCCAGAGAAGGAGACAGAGCAAGACAGTGGTGAAAATACATGGAACCACTGCTAAGCAGAACAGCTCTGTACACTGGAGAAGGATTTGGAGGATGTACAGAATGTTGAACAAATCATAGTATTGCTCTCTCTTCCAACTGAATGTCTATATCCAACAGAGATAATGAAAATACTCTGATATCAAAAGCTCTTTAGAAAGCACTGTCCAAAAACTCAATAGAAAAAAGTGAATGTCATCACAAGTGGTAAAAGATACATTTGGAGAAAAAGGTTGCAGACTGAGTATAAAAGTGTAAGTTTCTTGGCAGGTATTTGCAGTATTTTCAGTCAAGGTCTTCAAGCACATCTATGAAAGAAATTGATTTATTTGCAAGAAGGTTGTCAGAAATAAGAGTGTTACAGATACTCAAGGAGACACTGCCCAATATCTCTGGGTCAAAGTAACTCTATGAGCTCCAGCCCCTGCATTGTACTGCCTCTCTCCCTGTCCTCCATTGATTACCTTGTGGGAGCATGGCACCTGTTGGACTCCTTAGTGAGCTACCTCAACTCATTAGCTGAAAAAAATACACCCCCTTGCAAACTAACAAACAAGCAAAACCCTTGAGCCTAGAGAATTTTCTGCAGGATTAGTGGGTTGAATCAAATCAGAAAAGGTCTAACAAAGATGCAAAAGCAGAGTAATATATAACCATGTATTTAAGAGTGTGGCTGGGGGGTGAGGGGGGAAGGGAGCTTGGGGAGGAAGAGAGAGAATTACTTTCCATTGTCATGGAGGTTGAATTTTAGTTCAGTTCATCACATGACTTGATTCTTGTTCACATGTCACACTGAAAAACAAACTAGCCTTTGCAGTCGTGTAGCTGCAATTTTGAAAATCCTTCACAGTGAGAAGGATTGCTGCTAATACACCCAAAAATCTTCTTGGATTTCTCCGAACTTCTCCAAACTGCAAGGAAATTCTTATGGCCATCTATCAGCTCTGTAACTAATTTTTTCCTGATAACTGTATCCTGTCTTGGTCATTCAAAGTAGACATACAGACCTGAAAATAAAGAGAAAGGAATAAAATTTACTTACAGAAGGATGGAAGAAGTGCATCTATGTCATCTGTAGTTTCCACAGGAGTGGGCTGACTCAGAAGTGACCCATTTTTAACTTAAGAACAGAATAATTACATTATTTATGGTGAGGATATTACAAACATCAAACTGCAGTTAATCCAGACCAGTCCATTTTATCACCCTTACCTGAATGGGATACAGCTGCAAGCAACCTGGCTGACTGAATCATCTTCAGCAACAGGAGCTCTCACAATGCTTCAGGGCAATGATGAACCTGTGGAAGGAGGAACTTAAAGTGGCAGAAGGAACTCCAGCTCCAATCTTGCAGTCATATCCATTAAAAGCAAATATTCAACCTTAAAAATGCAAATGGAGATAAGAAAGGGGAAAAAACAAGAGCAGTAGCATCAACAGCTTTCTGTAACTCTTTATAGCTCTCTGGAGTGATTACATCCTATTTACTTCCACTTCTTGCAGCTCTGTTATTGTATTCTGCCACAGGAAAAAAAAAAAAAAAAGACAACCTCTTTAATTATCCTTCCATGCTTTTTGCCAGCCAGCCCTGTGTCCTGGATTGAAATCAATGTTAATGGCTTTTGAGACTCCAGTATGGATATATTTTTTAATTGATGTCTCCTCTTCCTCCTGCTGACCCAATTCTCATTTTTATTATATTCAAAACCACACTGATGATCCACTCAGATCTGATCAACTATTTTAGCTCCTTTCTGCAATAACTAAATTTAATAGTGCTTTGCTGGCACAATTTAATTACTGGCACAAACATCTGAAATTTGTGAACAACAGCTGAGCTGCAGTGACAGAAAGCAGGTGGTCTGGTGGCTGTTAGGATCCAAGCAGCAAGTGAACTAAGACAATGCAGGCGACTGGGTGGACTCATTGCTACAATTTTACTGTTTGAACCTCTGCTTTATCCCTCAGCTGTAATCTTTATTCCATCTGATAGGGCAGTGGCCATTACAGCCCTCCTCTGTGTGACTATTTATAGTTATGGAGAAGGCACAGACTTAAGAAATTACCAGGGTAGGAAAGAGGGAATGGAGCAAAAGCAGAAGTGTCTAATATGGCAATAAAACAATTCGGGATGCTGGAGGGAAAGTGTGCAGAGTAAAGATTTGAAAATATTTCCTTGTAAGCAGATGGTGAAACAAGCATTCCAATGGTCACAGAATTTCTATTGCACCATGTTTTACAATTTTATTTTGTGATGCTCAGTGAGGATGGAGCCTATTCTACCATGTTTCAATTCATTGGGATGCCCTTGCTATAATACCTCTGCCATTTACAGTATCCTAATGTGATGACTTTGTGTCATCTTTTTTTTTCACCAAGGTAGGTTGAACTCCTGCTTGCAAAAACAATTCTTTAGCTGGTGGTACTCACTGTTGCATGTGAGATTCAGGGAATTCTACAGCTCGAAGAGAACAGTAGGCAGTTAAATGTGACAGAGTGAGGGAAACAATGTTCATGAGGTATCATGCTGTGATACTTCCTATGGCTTTGCTGCTTACCAGAGGTGGATTTGCCAGGCTGGTACCCCCTGTGTTAGCACTGTGTCATGTGGTGTATACAATATCATGCAAAGTGATGGGAAATGTGCTGTCTCCATAGCCTTGCTTCTACAAGCACAGTGCCAGCTTGTAGCTGTCTTCACAGCTAGTTCAGCGCCCACAGTCTTTGGGGTTTTCGGTGTGCCAGGCAGGAAGGTAAGTTTTTTGACACAAGGTGACTGAGTGGATCTGTTGCCCTGGTTGTTGAACATTCATAGTTTTGCAGCTGTTTTTTTCCTGATAGCACTGCAATGGATCATGTCCCTCAAGAACAGATACATCCAAACACAAATCCTGTAGGAGTCTTATGAAACAGCTCACTGGCCACCGATACCAGTCAGAGAAGCAGGAGCACTCAGTCCCTCAGAGTCCTTCTGATGAAGTCTTGCCACAACCTTTGCGCATCTAAAAAAGCTGATGGGCTATTTCCAGTTGTTTGTGTACTGTTCAGCATTGCCGTAGGAGAGGATTGTCCTTGCTTGAGGAGATCTTATATATCAAACTCATGTTTCAAATCAGTGAAGAGATAATCAAGGGTGCTAATGGCCACAGTGAGGTGAGATAAATCTGGACAAAAGTGGTGGCTGGGGGTAATAAATCCAACTTGCTGGGCCTGACACAGAGCCACATGGCACAGGTTGATTGCCAGTCGTTTTGAAAGTGAGTGTAAAATGAAACATACCCTAAATTAATAACACTCACAAACAAATATAAAATTTTATTAGAGCACAAGGTCTATGACCAATGCAAAATTAGTCTGCCTGAGTGCAGAAACAAATGTTCAGATGGAGTTCTTGAGACTCAAACAGGATGATGAATGCACCTGCAGGCTATTATTTTCCTTCTCTTTGGCTTCACCAGTCCTTGTTCAGAAGCTATATTCTCAGATGGCTGTTTAGTCTTGAAACTGTGGTGTCTCATCATAAGATTATACAGTTCTGCTGTGTTGGAAGTGGGTGCAATCTAGCTGTATTAGGACCAAATACTGGGGCAGATTTGGGAGGGTTTATCCTAAGGGTAGTTTGGGTGTCAGTAGTACACAGTCAATCATTATTGTCTAGGCTGAAGATAATGTTTAGAATTATTGGTACAGTCTTTCTGAGGTGAAGCTGGAAAATTGTTGAAGTTGTCATATTTGTTTTTCTTCTTGATCACCAGTGTCTACTGGGCATTATACAACCTATGCAAGGGCAGGAGAAAGTTTTGTCAACACTTTGATCTGTCAGAGCACCAGGCACTGTTGAGAGCCCTTCAATAACTCCTCAGTGAAGTTCAGTGGTTGGCATGGCCTGACAGGCTAGATGGTCATGGGAGGCTTGTACAGGGTCATTTTAGGGGTGACATTGTTTATCCTTGCTTTCTGAAGGAGTTGCTGATGCTGCTCAGAAGAGAAATGAAGGAGGACTTATTAGAGGAAAGTCAACCTTGAAGCCTTGTACTAAAGTACCCTTGGTAGGATAGCAGGGATGTAATGCTGAACAGTAAATTCTGTTGTGGTGGGACTAGATGTCTGAAGGAACTATAGGCTGAGCTCACTAGTTAGTGAGCTACTTAGAGAGCTGAATTGTTAGTGTAGCTAACTATTGCTGTGCCTGTGATGAGAAGAGGCCTGCATCCACACAGGTATGAAATGTCTCACTTTCCTTCTCTCCAAAGACAGACTGTGATGAGGCTTACAGTGTTATATGAGCACAGTCCTCTTGATGATCTCCTTAAGTGTTTCATATCCTGGACAGCAATGGTTTCCTGCTCCCAAAATAAGAGTGGTGATTGCATTGTGGACTTTTTTTCATTTTTGTTTATTATTAATTTTAATCCTGCACTAGTGTTTATGTGGAATCAGCTGGGGAGCAGCTTCCACTTTCACATTGCTTTTTTGGAAAGATTTGATGTTTTTATCCCATCCATATGATGTTGTGGCTTGGTCCTCTTCCTAGATTCAGGGTCCACACTGTGACCACCTGCTGGAGAATGTGTTAAATATCATGATAGTATAAATGAGAAAAGTGCATATCCTACTGTGCTGGATTCAGCCAGGA